>NC_054374.1:8557500-8757500 GCF_017654675.1 Xenopus laevis
AACCTACAGGATAACAAACTCATATAATGTATTAAATGTCCTTGGATCTTAATAGAAACCAGCAGCAGTGCTGCATTTATAGCCTCTTGGGCTTGAAGTAAAAAGAGACAATGGCCTATTTATTGACTTTTTAGAGACAAAGAACAAAGCTTTCATGCTAATAAAGTGTCATCTTGTAATTGGATGTAAGCAGAAACAAAGATGACAGCAAATCTGACATTGTTTGGCTAAAATGAACAAGGCATAGTAAATATAGTTACTGGATGTGTATGTATGTATGTATGTAGATACAGTTCTGTACTTTTTAGCAAGACGAGACTGTTGTTCAGACAGTGTGGGGGGGGGGGCAAGGAAAATGGCACCCTTGTTTGTTACAGGCACTATAGCTAACAAAACTCTCTGTATAGACGATAACAGTCTTGATATTAACATTCTGCTAAGGTTTCAGAAGCACGTCAAAACAAAAGATCCGTCAAAGACTTTCCCGCATAGCAATAAAGTGTACCTACGTCTCTATATCCCAGAGGAACGGTGCCTGAAATTTCCCCAAAAGGTGTCATGCATCCAGCTGGGCAGTATTTGCTGCAAAATAAAAATCCAATTAACCACAAGCCTTAACTTTTAGCTGATTAACAACTGTAATGTTTCCAAAATGCTCACTTGCCCATCACGGGTCACTAGATGCAAACGAATAAAAGTAGGGATGCACCAAATCTACTATTTTGGATTCGGGCGAACCCCCGAATCCTTTGTGAAAGATTCGGCCGAATACAGAACCCTAATTTGCATATGCAAATTAAGGGTGGGAAGGGGGAAAAAAATTCACTTCCTTGTTTTGTGACAAAAAGTCACGCAATTTCCCTCCCCCACCCCTAATTTGCATATGCAAATTAGGGTTTGGATTCGGTTTGGCCAGGCATAAGGATTAGCCCGAATCTGAATCCTGCTGAAAAAGGCCGAATCCCGATTTGAATCCTGGATTCAGTGCATCCCTAATTTAAAGATCAATGTTTTTAATTTTTCCAATACAGTATACTAAATGAAACCGTTAAAGGAGAGACAACAGATACAGTCATATGAAAAATTTTGGGAAACCCTCTTAATTCTTTGAATTTGAATATCATTGGCTGAGCTTTCAAAGTAGCAGCTTACTTTTAATATTTAACATGCCTTATGGAAACAGTAGTATTTCAGCAGTGACATAAAGTTTATTGGATTAACAGAAGATATGCATCATAACAAAATTAGACAGGTGCATAAATTTGGGCACGCCAACAGAGATATTACAACAATACTTTGTTGAGCCTTTTGCAAATGTAACAGCCTCTAGACTCCTCCTATAGCCTTTGATGAGTGTCTGGATTCTGGATGTGGGTATTTTTGACCATTCGTCCATATAAAATCTCTCCAGTTCAGTTAAATTTGATGGCTGCCGAGCATGGACAGTCTGCTTCAAAACATCCCATAGATTTTCCATGATATTCAAGTCGGGGGACTGTGACGGCCATTCCTGAATATTGTACTTCTCCCTCTGCATAAATGTCTTTGTAGATTTCCAAGTGTGTTAAGTGTCATTGTCTTGTTGGAATATACAACCCCTGCAGCATAACTTCAACTTTGTGACTGATGCTTGAACATTATCCTGAAGAATTTGTTGATATTGGATTGAATTCATCCAACCCTCGACTTTAACAAGGGCCCCAGTCCCTGAACTAGCCACACAGCCCCACAGCATGATGGAAACTCCACCAAATGTGACAGTAGGTAGCAGGTGTTTTTCTTGGAATGTGGTGTTCTTCTTCCGCCATGCAAAGCACTTTTTGTTATGATCAAATAACTCAATTTTTATCTCATCGGTCCAAAGCACTTTGTTCCAAAATGACTGTGACTTGTCTAAATGAGCTTTTCCATACAACAAGCGACTCTGTTTGTGTTTGTGTGAGTGCAGAAAGGGCTTCTTTCTCATCAACCTGCCAGAGATGTTCTTTGTGCAAATTGCACTGAAATGTAGAACGATGTACAGTCTTTGGAGGTGATCTTTGGGTTGTCTGTAACCATTCTCACAATCCTCCTCATATGCTGCTCCAGTATTTTTCTTGGCCTGCCAGACCTGGATTTTACATCAACTGTGCCTGTGGCCTTCCATTTCCTGATTACATTCCTTACAGTTGAAACTGACAGTTTAAACCTCTGAGATAGCTTTTTGTAGCCTTCCCCTAAACCATGATACTGAACAATCTTTGTTTTCAGATCTTTTGAGAGTTGCTTTGAGGATCCCATGCTGTCACTCTTCAGAGGAGTCAAACAGAAGCACAACTTGCAATTGGTCACCTTAAATACCTTTTCTCATGATTGGACACACCTGCCTATGAAGTTCAAGGCTTAACAAGCTAATCTAACCAATTTGGTGTTGCTAGTAATCAGTATTGAGCAGTTGCATGCATTCAAATTAGAAAAATTACCCAACTTTTTGCACAGCCAGTTTTTCACATTTGATTTTATTTTATACAACTGAATACTGCTTCACTAAAAATCTTTGTTTAGAAACAGCCCAGTACTCAGATGTTCCTGGGAAATGAAAGACATACCACTGTTATCTTTTTTGTTGAAAGTGAAGTAAATTATTATGCAGGTTGAAAGGGGTTCCCAAACTTTTTCATATGACAGTATTCTGACCTGCACTCCTCTAAATGTCGGCTACAACTAACCACAGGCTGTGTATTACACTATAGGAGACTACCTACACTAATGTACAAGTAAATGAGCAGACTGCAAATTCTCTGAATTTTATACCCTCCCAATCAGAGACCTTCTCACCTGTATTCAGGTTCAGAGAAATGGCTTGCTTTTTGCAAGCATGTAATAAGATCTAGGATAAAAGAAGAGAACAGAACATGGGTATGTGAGCAGTTGAAGGCACAAGATAAATGACATGTCAGTGTTCCTTTAAAGGCATGAACTTTTGATTACGATTATATATATATATATATATATATATATATATATATATATATATATATATATATATATATATATATATATATATATATATATATATATATATATATGTGTTTAGCACAAATTAATTTGTTGTATTAAATGCATTAGTGAACTTTTGGAGCATTGTACAATTTTTCATGCGTGATTTAAAGTGATCAATTTTTTCTTTTCTCTTACTACACTTTATTTACTTTAAACAGATGGTGCAACAATAATAAACTCTTCTGATAGTTCCTTCTTTTGGATAATTTAAAACTTCCATGGTAAAAACTTTGGGTACAGAAGAATGAAATCCAGCAAATCACATACGGTATTTGCTCTTCCCCAGAGCTCTTATAAATGTAGCCATCCCCCTGAGCGTTATGTAATCTCATCTACCAGGGAGAAATAAACATCTCTTCTTGGAACAGAAATAAGACATTTTTTTTGTCTTCTGCAAAAACACTGAAAAGGACTGCTTAGATAACATTCATATAATAAGAAACACACAGGGGCAGATAAAGGGGTAGAGCATAAATAGATAATTTAGAGCTGCGGCTAAGGATACAGAACACATGGGTATGATTATTACGGTGATCGATGCATTAGCATTAATAGAGGAAGTCTATACCTGTACCTGTTTTATTAGTGGTAGAATAGGAAGCCAGAAATCCACGCCCAGAAATGTGTGTCCCACTCATGAACTGGACCGTGACTTTGTTTGTCCTGGACTCGATGGGGCTTTCTAACTGCAAGGCTAAGCCACAATATTTAGCTGTGGAGAGAAAGCAAACATAGATATGATTTAATGTTGACAAACTAAAAATCTAAATTTTAGGGCATTCTGCCAGGATTCGGCCTTTTTCACCAGGATTCGGATTCAGCCGAATCCTTCTGCCTGGCCGAACGGAATTCTAATTTGCATATGCAAATTAGGGGCGGGAGGGAAATTTTGTGACTTTTTGTCACAAAACAAGGAAGTAAAATATGTTTTCCCCTTCCCGCAAATTCAGATTCGGTTTGGTATTAGGCTGAATCTTTCACAAAGGATTCGGGGGTTCGGCCGTATCCAAAATTGTTATTGTCACTTTTTATTACTCCTCTTTCTATTCAGGCCTCTCCTATTCATATTCTGGTCTCTTATTCAAATCAGTGTATGGTTGCTAGGGTAAATTGCACCCTGGAGAGCTTCTGAGCTAAATAACTCAAAAACATAAATTAAAAAAATTGTCCCAGAATATCACTCTTTCCATCATACTAAAAGTTAATTGAAAGTTGTACAACCCCTTTAATTTAATAATTCCCAACAGTAAGGCAACTATACAAATTTGGTAAGATGAAATAGTGGCACATCATTAGAGATTATTTGCTAAATAAAATATATATTTGTAGGGGGGATAGGTTGCATTTTATTGAGGCCCAATATAGCAATTCTATGGTATACATAAGATCATTACATTAGAATGTTAGTTACAACGTGTGCCATTCCCAAGTTCAGCATGGAGGCACAACAGCTATATGCAATGACAGTCTGGACAGCAGAGAGATAAAATGGGAAAACCCAAAGCCAGTATTTTGGTGCTGATCTTCCCACGCACCAAGCAGGGTTTTCCTTACATCGTAAATTTTTATGGAGAGCAATTTCAAGTGGTTTCAGTCGCATACACGGCAGATCCTTTATCTCTGAGTGAAGGCTGCAATGAGCAGATCAGATTTCGGAGTGACATTAATGGACGCATTTAAGAACTACGATTTATGGTGGAATTGAACACTCCTGGCACTGTCTGTGTGATCCTTCCCAGGAGATGTCACTCAAAACAACACAAGAAAGATAAATGTAGCGCTTGGAGGCTGAAGCAATAAGAACCAAATGTGGAATAAAAGGTAAAAAAGACTACTGTTTCATCAGTTTTTGGGTTTGTAAGGGCAGTGGTAGGCATAGCAATTCCAGGCCTTCACACTCGATTGATAACAAGGAATTCAGTACAAAAAAAAGAAAAGAAAATGGTGCAAAACACTATGCCTTTCAACAGAGACATAAAGATTTAGAGGAGGCCATAATAGTCTGTAGCTGACTCGCAGGGACCAAGGAACTCCCAGAATCCATCACTATAACAAGGAACAAGTGTTTCGTTTTTTAATAACAAACAATATTGTACTGCTGCTATCTCTGCTGATTAAAACGGTAGTTCACCTTTGACAACTTTTAGTATGATGTAGACTAGCGCTTTTCATCTGGCAGCCTCTGACCCCCCGTCTTGTGAGGCTCCTAGGGTTGCCACCTTGCCGGTATTTTACTGGCCTGGCCGGTAAAAATGATGGTTGATCCCAATGTTATTAATAGGGAAAAAAGAGAAATATATAGGAAGGCCGGTATTTTTTTTCCAGAAAAGATGGCAACCCTAGTGGCTCTCCACATGAAAGTTTGCCTGCTGTGCCTTTTGTAAACTTTAAAAGGTATCAGTACTGAGATTATCACTCTCTACGTCATAATAAAAGTTAACTCAAAAGGTGAACAACCCCTTTAATTCCTGCTTTACAAAATGTTGTATTTGCAGCTTCTAAAATGCTTCTCTACATTCTGATGGAAATAATTTCAATGGGTTATGTCACATGGTTTGGTCCTTTATGATTTTACCTTTTTTTCCCTAATGGAATAAATTGAGAACAGCAATGGTTTATTGTTTAGCCAAGGTGAACGAGAAATTCCGGAGACTGAACCTAAGCCTAAGTGTCAGTATCATCAACACTACATCCCTCTGTCGATCTTCCATGACAAAAAGCCGTTAAGAAGGGATTGTTTCAGACTATAAGCAGTGATCCCCAACCAGTAGCCCGTGAGTAACATGTTACTCTCCAACCCCTTGGAAAGTGCTCCCAGGGTCCTCAAAGCAGGTGCTTAAAAAAAATCCTACCAATCTCAGTGCGGGATTCCCGAACACCATCATAGATCCTCAAATAGCTTGAATGGCAAGAATCAGAATTTTCAATGTCGAAGTCTCCGAATTTGATCAGGATCCTCTCGCCAGGTTTAACATGGATGTCCCACTCGCACACAGTGTTATTGAGATAGGTCTTGGGATAGTTCATCGATGTCAACGTTCCACTTTCTGGCCCCATAACGGTGTAGCCACAACCATCACCTGTAACACAGAGAATAATTATGGGAATACCACGATGGGTTTAATAACAGAGAGACTCATCAAGAAATGTACCGTATACAAGAGTGTGGAAGTTTGCCAAATAGAGGGCTAACCCCATAGGAGGGCCCCATCTGTCAGAATAAAGAGAGACCAGGTTAAAGGGGAACTATCACGAAAATGAAAATTTAATATAAGCTTCAGCATACCGAAATAAGAGACTTTCTATATACAATTAAATATTCTGTACCGTTTCGGAAATAATCAAGTTTATCTTCACTATTCCTCTCTCAGCATTTGGTTTTCTTCTTTCTCTCTTCATGCAGCAGTTGGGTGTCAGATAATCATTTGACAGTTAGATCCAATATATCTTATAGGGGGCCTCCTTTTGCCTAGATGTATTAGAGCTCACTCTATTAAAATCATCAGACATCATGTCTCTCTACATGCAGAATTTGTGCAAAATTCAGTTATTTTGTTAGATTTTTGAGTGAGCTCTAATTCATAGGCTAGGAAATTAAGCCCCCCCCCCAAAGATAGATATTGGATCTAACTGTCAATGAAAATCTGACCCAACTGCTGCATGAAAACAGAATGAAGAGAATCAGATGCTGAGAGAGGGATAGTGAACATAAACTTGATTATTTCAGAAATGATGCAGAATATTGATTGTGTTTACAAAGTTTTCTATTTCAGTATGATGAAGCTTATATTAAATTTTCATCTATTAAGGTGGCCATACACGGGCCGATAAAAGCTGCCGACAGACCGAAGTCGGCAGCTTATTGGCCCGTGTATGGGGCCCCCCCGACGGGCTTCCCCGATCGAGATCTGGCCGACTTTCTCGATTGGATGGGATCTGTTAGTTGATGCGGTCCTGCGATCCGACCGCCCGTTCATTAGGATCCGATTGTTGGGCCCTAGGGCCCACGATCGGATCAGCCCGATATTGCCCACCTCAAGGTGGGCATATCGGAGAGAGATCCGCTCTTTTGGCGACATCGCCAAACGAGCGGATCTCTCAGTCTATGGCCACCTTTAGTTTCCCTTTAAGCATTTGTTTTTTTTGGGAAAGCTTCATCATACCTGCTTAACCAATACCTGTCATTTACACACAGTTTCTGGTAGCTAGAACATAACCAGTAAAGAAATGCTGTGACGGTTAAATATACAAATTGGCGTTTCCCCTGCTGATGAAAACATCTCCAGATTCATAAAATTTAATTGAATGGGCCCCAGCCTAGTAAGACCTAATAGAAAATGCCCGAACACCAGAGGATGAGATGTAAAATGAAAGTATAAACAAGAGAAGCAATAATTCATAACAGATGTTTGAGTGACCTGAAACTGGATATCCTTAAAGGACCAGCAAAACTGCCAGTTATTTATATCTTGTACATATAAAAATGTTGTATTTGCAGCAGAAGTATCGTTATGCAACTACTGAATTATGTGGAGCCTTAGATAATATATTCATGATGTGCCTTTGCAAAAATGAACTACAGGTAAATCACTCTCTCTCTCTCTCTCTAGAAATTATGTTTTTTTTAAAGTATAGATATTTAGGAGTGTATGTATCAAAATTTGCAAAAATTCTTTTCAGCTTTTTTGGCGGTGATGCAATACTTTTTATAAAGTTCGCTAATTTTCGCAACCATATTTATTTTTTGACGATTAAAAATATATAATGTGCCTAGAAAGACTTTTTAATAGAAAAAGAATTATATTAAAAATTGTCCTAAAGTCTGCTTTTATAACTAAATAAAACTACTCTAAAGGGCAGTGGCTGGCAGGGAGATTTGTCACAAGTGATTATTATTGCACAACTGCGGGCGACAAATCTCCTAAAAATACATCTTCATTGGAAATAAGTGAAATCAGCGATGGTAAAACTTACATATTGCAAAGTCGTCCCAAGTTTCCTCCCAAGGCAACTTCGGAAGAACAAAGCAATGGGTTGGTTTTACGTCAGCGATTTCAGTTATTTCCAATGAGACATATTTTTTAGAGATTTGTCAGAAATCTCCCGGTCAGCCATTGTGAAAAAAAAGACAATTTGAACTCAAATTTAGGTGTGAATGTACCCAATGTTACAGGCATCTTAACTTTTTGCTATTAGTCAGAATAATTGCAAGATAAGGAGAATGTAAATAGATTGCTGCCTAATGCATAAAAGCTAATGCAGAAGTATGAGATTTAAATTGGTATTCTTTATTTCTTTTTTAAACTTTTTTAATTATTTGCTAGAATACGACCGCAGGTCCTCAGAAACAGATATGAACGGATTACTTAATGATTTTCTTAAAGCGCAATGATTAGTTTTCCCATTAGCCCCACAGCAGAGTGCAGAATTCTCCATGGATCCTCCCGTTCTTATGCTATCAAACACTGCAGCAGTTACCAGGGAGAGGGCCCAAATACTGAGCAGTCACATGAGAAACGGAATGTTGGCTTAGGCCCAAGGCAAGGGTTTTCCTCAGGAAATGACATAAATGTATATATTTCAGGAGGCATGCTTTTCATCCTTTGAAAGAGAGTCGATTCACTTTCTTCTCTGCTCTTATTTATAGTCATTGTTTCTCTAGGGCTGCCTAATTATAGCAGCCACTGCATGTTCTTGAGGAGTATTTTCGGCGCAAGCCTGGCAGGAAGCTTCCCTTTCCATGCATTTAATAGATCAAAGCAAGTGTAATGCATAACTTCCTCCATAACTTCCCACAATTGCTATGACAGATGCCCCGAGCTGCCATCATAGGGCTGTTAAACAGACAGACGGCGACAGTACGGACATCTCTGATACAGACAAAGCTGCGGACGTGACTGTCACTGCAATTGGGCATTTATTAAACAGAGCTGCCTTGAAAACTGCATTGTAATTCAAGCAATGACCCTAGTAACACCACTTATCCCTCAAATCACAATAGCAAGGGCCAATAATTGTACCTTAACAGCCAAAGAGCTTTCAGCTTATGCCACATTGAGTGGCTTCTTGGCCGATGCTTCTCTGGCAGAGAAACCCACTGACCACTCCAGTCATCGGCAGTGTATCACTAACCTCACAGACCTGCACTCTGCCATATTTCTCTGCTCACTTTCTACTCTGAGTAAAGGGCCCCCCCATACACGGGCCGATAAAAGCTGCCGACTGAGTCAGCAGTTTATTGGCTCGTTTGTGGGGTCATCCAACAGGCTTCCCCGATCGATAGCTGGCCGAAAGTTAGCCAGATGTCGATCGGGCAGTTTAAAAAATCCCATCGGATGGTGGCCGCATCTGTGCGTTTATGTGGTCCAGCAATCTGACCGCCCGTATCGGATGCATGATGATCCGATCGCTGGGCTGCGCTAAAGCACACGTGGCGCTTCGTTTTTTAGAAGCCACCTGAAGTTTCCTTGTGAGGCAAATTCGGGCAACTTGGGAAAATGAAATGCCACATGTGCTTTAGCGCAGGCGACTTTTCATTATAGCGGATAGGAAGACGTGAAGGTAGTTCGAGGAGATTGTCGCCCAGAAGAAGAGGCGACTAAATCTTCCCAAATCTGCCCATATGTCACAAACCTAATAGTTGCCTGGTCATAACTTTGGACCAAGATGATTCACAAACATACAGCTAGTGTTCCCACCTGTAAGAAGTAGTATTGTACATAGGAAAGCCAAAACAATCAACTAAGACAAAGGTGTCCCTACTTAGCATTTATACAACCAAATTACTTTTATAGTGTAGGGCTAAATAATTCCAAGCAGCTGGATGCAATAAGAGCAGAAGTAAAGCTGGCCATAGACGCAAATAAAGTAAAAAAGAACAGATCAGCCGATGTTCTGCCCCTGACAGCAATCGTACAGAGTTATGTCCGTCCAAAGCTAGTGACAGTCTCCCTCTGAAAATCATATGATTGGCAATACATGCAGAGATATTATCGGCAGCCGTCAGAAATCTTTTATCCTGTCCGATCGACCAAACGACTGATCTCTGCCGGACGAAAAATGTCAGGGCTCACCACACACGGGCCGAAAATCGTACGAATCCTCGATTTGTACGATCAGATATTTGCGTCTATGGCCAGCTTTAGTCTGCCGCATCCCCTTAATCACTAAAGTATTATCAAAGTATCTTGTGCCTGTGTAAACCTGCATTCTGCATTACATGAACTTTACAGCATACATGTATCAATGTTGCTGATGATGTGTCAGAGGGAAAATGGCCGCCAGGTGAAAGCTGCAATTTGTTTTAGAAAATTGTGATGGTGCTGGCAAATGGAGGGGGTATATACAGTAAAAATGATGTGGCTTAGGTGGGGAAGATATGCCCAACTTATACAGTGCATCTACCCATGCACCAGCTAAAGCAAGAGAGGGGGCGGCCCAGTTGAAACTTTCAGTTTGAGAAGTCCAACTTCGACATGATTTGCTGCATTGCCTGTCGAAATAAACCCATCCCTATGTCCGTTCCCACACAATAACTGTAAAATCCCACTTTACACAAGCACAATCTAGTTTTCCCCTTTTTTTGTCCCCCGCCCAACCCAAAAGAGGGAAATAGGAGGTTGTTCCTATGACTTGTTTTCACAATTTGTTGTTAACCACTGCCACCCGCACCAGTGAAAGCCCATACCTCCAGACTCGGACCTCACCTCCATACGCGCACACTGCTAAACATATAATCAACCAACACCTACGTACACATACTCTGCGACAATATCAACACCAATAAATAACATCACCCAAACCCTATGAGACACACCACCTACACACTAACATCAAGCTCATACGTCAAACCGATCAACAACCCCACCCAACAAACCACAACGACCTCGGGACACCACCACAATAAACACAAGATCCCACAGAAAAAAATCCCGAACAAAAAAAAACACTAAGACAACCTAAAACACCAAGCCGCAAAAAAACCACACTAAGGCACAAGGACCGATCACAACCAATACAGAACATAACATGCCGCGCAATTCAACCCAAAATTCACCTCCGACGCATTAACCCCTCAACCACTCAACAAGGATGCGAGGAACCAAGCCCCACCTATTCGAATCCGTCTCCTCACCGATACTCCCTCCCGGAAACTGCTGTCCAATTGAGGAGACAGAGCTAGCAAAATATAAAGGATAGAGCTTCCACATAATGAGCAGGCAGTAACATAAGCCCCATCCTCAATACTAGGTAGAAAGAGAAAAAGAAATGCAGCAAAATATGTGCCAAATGCTTAGTTGAAAAGTGCAAAGTTCATCTTGTGATCACACAGGGAACGCAGCGGCAGAAACAAAGAAAACATTCTGTGGTACAATACATTTCCCTTTCATATGCTCGTTGCCTGCTGCCAAACCATGTCAAAATACGCATTCAGCTCACTTTGCCAATTGCGTGCCTTTTTGACCCTGCGAGGGTGTTTGCTGACTAAAGCTCTGCCGTTTCCCTCACAGACGGGAATGTTTTCATGCACAGTGGCGCTCTACTGAATCTACACGGCTGAGAAACAAGCGCGTTCTGCTTTAACATGACACCAGCAACCCAAAATTCCAACTTTATTCACTACTGTTAAGCAAAGCGGAGATTTCTGTTACTTAATAATGCTAGTGTATTCCTGCAGTGGACTTGTTTTTTAAACTTGCCATGGAGCTTTCTACTTATTATAATATTAGTTACTGCTGTGAAACATATAAACTTGCATTTTTGCCAATAAGTATCAGGAACATAATCAATGCTGCTGCTCCATAGAAGATGGATTTACTATGTACACTATATGGCAAAGGATGTCACACATGGGGGCAAATTCACTAACAATCGTAGTTTCGCCAGGCGCAACTTCGCCGCGCTTCGCCACACTTTGCCAGGCGTAGTTTCACCAGCGCTTCGCAAATTCACTAAAATCCGAAGTTGCGCACAGGGGTAGCGTAAGGTTGCGAAGTTGCGCTAGCGTTGATTCGCTAAGTAAAGCGAAGTTACGCTAGCAAAGGCTAATTTGCATAGGGCGCCAAATTCAAATTTCAATGGAGGAATACGTATCAGCACTACAAATGCCTAGAAAACCTTTAATTCATCAAATAAAATTTTTATTTTGCCCTACACATGTGCCCACTGTCTAGGTAAGTTGCCATGAGTCAGGAAATGTAGGGGGAAGGAGGGGAGCCCGAAAATTTTTTTCGATCTTTTTCAGCCTATCACCCATAATGTAGAAAACACGCCAGCGTTTTTTTGGACTTAGAAAAAATTTTGACTTTTTTTGAAACAATCCCTATCTACTCTATTGCGCTTTGCCAGGTCTGAGGTGGCGAAGGAAGTCTAGCGTAAAAGGTAGCGTTCACTACACTGCGCGCGTTTGTAAATTTGCGTAGTTAAGTCGCTAGCGAAACTTCGCCAGGCGTAAGGGTGCGAAGTAACACTAGCGAAACTACGCCAGCGTTCGTTAGTGAATTTGCGCAGTAACGAAAATGACAAACGCTAGCGAAGTAACGCTAGCGTTCGGCGCTTAGTGAATTTGCCCCATGGAGTTTTCACCACCATCCAAAAAAGACTAAAGTCAAAAATTGTCATTTAAACATTGTAAGGATTTAACAAAGACCTGCATGAATGTATCTGAGCTAGTATTTGGAAAGCAATTCTTCCCAACATTGGGTTCTTGGCCTGAGATTGAGAAGGGAATTAACGACCTGTGCCTGACTCGCCTTCTATGGTGACACCAGAGATGATGTCAGATGGGGCAAACTCGGAACAATGCTATCCCATGAATTAAGCTGCCCATAGACGTGCAGATTTACCTTCATATTGAACGAACTTGTTCGGTGCCATCTCCCGACCTGCCACTAACCATTCAGATCAAATAAAGTAGTAAAAGAACAGATCAGACAATGATTTGCCCCCGACAGCAATCGTACTAAAGTTATGTCCGACAAAAGCTGGAGACAGTCTCACATTGATATTGTCAGATAGGCAATACATGCAGAGATATTGGGGCAAATTCACTAAAGTGCGAAGCGCCTTATGCTAGCGCAAATTCGCTAACGGGCGCTGGCGTAAATTCGCTAGCGAAGTGGACCTACTCTAGCGCTACTTCGCACCCATACGCCAGGCGCCATGGCAAAGGGACATAACTATGCTAATTTACTAACTTGCGCATTTTACTGAACGTTACCTCTTGCGCCAGACTTGCCTTCGCCATTTCACGAAAAATGACGGGACACTGCACAAGGCCCAAAAATCGTACGAAACGGAGATTCATACAATCAAATCTTTGCGTCTATAGCAAGCTTAACTGGAAGAAGGTTGAGTATATGGCTAGAATCTGCAGATGGAATTCCACAGGTATTGGAGCCAGTCTGCACATTACTACCTACTAAACATAAAGCACAAAATCAAACTTCAGTTTTGCTAATGTGACACGGTATATTTTCTATAGGCATAATGTGAAGTGGCCATAAATTCCACGCTGCCTCCCTTTCAAGCCAAGAAAAGCTATATTTAATATGCTGTCTAAGACAAAGGCAGAAAAACAGTATGCAAAGCTACGGTATGTAGGATAAAATGGCGAATATATCAAGGTGTATGTTTTATTTAATGCTGCCCAAATGCTGGATTTTTAGGCTATTTGACACCACTTCAGACCTAGTGTAAAGTAAGTTCTGGTGTAAGGTGCTCTGGAATTAACATAAAAACGGATCAACGCCATGTTTTCCCCATAACATTTACAAGCAGCTGCTTACTTTAATGCCGGATTTTTACCCAGCCGTATGAGGTATGAGATCGCTGAAAATGTATACACAGCTTGATAAGTACATAATTCTTTATTCAGCAATGCCTTGCAATGTGTGGTCAGGGTTGCCAACTGGCCTGTACTTTATTGTCCTGCGTGGTAAAAATTATGTTTGATAAAGTTATTAATAGGGGAAAATGCATATAAAAATATAAAATAAAGGCTGGTGTTTTTTACTAGCAAAGATGACTACCCTATGTGTCGTGGTTGCTGTGTTTTGACACCGCATGTTAAATATTCCCTCATGTGTTTTTATGCTGACAAGAGCCAGTATAGTGGATGTCATATGAATGAAAAGGTGGAAGTGGTAGCTTTGGGTGCTTCTCCTCTCGAGTGATAATGCAGCCTGTCTGTCCTAGTTTTGGATTTCAAGTTGGTATGTCAGTCATGCACAGCTGGCCACATTTTTCAGAAGTACCTCAGACACAAGTTGTACAGAGCAGACAGAAAGAGTAGAGACTGTGCACTGCTGACAATCTACTGAGCTCTAGAATATCCAGAATCCCTTAGCAGGACAGCTGCTGCATACTGCAACAATATCCCAAACAGCAGGAGCAATAGGCTGTAATAGCTGGAGGCCCTATGACAACCAAACAGCTGCTGACGGTGCAGCAGCACAACTCCTAAAATGTTATTCCTTGTTCAGTGTTCCTTACCAATCAATAATTTTACTGAGGCACAGACTCCACCATGCGCTCGGGCACATCCAGCAGAGGTGTCATTCACACTGCTTAAAGGACATGTAAACCCGCTCAACAAAAATGTAATCAGTAAACAGCCTCTTTGAAATCTTTAGATAACTGCTACTCTGGTTGTTAAAAGGTTAACAGTAAGGGCTCTTACAGACGAGCGTTTTTACCTGCGCTCCCCTGCGTTCCGTTTTTCTGCGTTCAGCCACAGGGGAGCGCAGGAATAGACGCATTACATTTTTTCCAATGGAGCTGTACTCACACAGACGCGTGTAGGCGCCGAACGCAGGTTGAAACGCAACATGCTGCATTTTTCCTGCGTTCGGCGCCTAAATGCGTCTGTGTGAGTACAGCCCCATTGGAAAAAATGTAATACATCTATTCCTGCGCTCCCCTGCGGCTGAACGCAGAAAAATGGAACGCAGGGGAGCGCAGGTAAAAACGCTTGTCTGTAAGAGTCCTTAAGTTGGCCATAGACGCAAAGATCCTCGAACGATCGGACTTCCCCATCTCCCAACTTGCCACTAACCATTCAGATCAAATAAAGTAGAAAAGAACAGATCAGCCGATGTCCTGCCCCTGACAGCAATCGTACGAAAGTTATGTTCGACAAAAGCTGGTGACAGTCTCCCACTGAAAATCGTACGATCGGCAATACATGCAGAGAAATTATCGGCAGCAGAGAGAAATCTATTAACCTGTCCAATTGACCAAACGACCGATCTCCACCGGGCGAAAAATGTCGGCACTCTCCACACACGGTCTGAAAATCGTACGAATCCTCGATTCGTACGATCGGATCTTTGCGTCTATGGCCAGTTTTAGGCTGCCGCATCCCCTTAATCGCTTAGAACGTTTTATCAATGTATCTTGTGCCTGTGTAAACCTGCATTCTGCATTACATGAACTTTACAGCATACTTGTATCAATGTTGCTGATGATGTGTCAGAGGGAAAATGGCCGCCGGGTGAAAGCTGCAATTTGTTTTAGAAAAATGTGATGGTGCTGGCAAATGGAGGAGGTATATACAGTACAAATTATGTGGCTTGGGTGGGGAAGATATGCCCAACTTATACAGTGCATGGAAGCAAAATGTAGGCTTTACATGTCCTTAAACAAGATAATATTCTCTCACAGAATGGGGGGAATTAATAAGGCACATATACAGGCTGCCTCAGATTCCATAAGTCCTCTCCACAGACAGATTTATGAGGGAATAAAGCAAAGCTCTCTATGGTTATAAGACAGTTTCTTATATTGGAAAATTTGATTTAGAATAGTGCATTGAATAAAAGTGGCATAATCTTTTGAGCAACAGCTTTTTCACCATTACATAAACTTCCCTCCAAAAACACATTTACCTCAGAGAAATAAAGCTCCTCCCCCAACTACATGTGTACACAAAAGAGCAATCATGACACACACTAATCAGAAAACCTGTGCTATACTACAATAGCAGCCAAAGAAAGTGCGTCAGTCTGTGACCCCCTTGGCAATACCAGCAGGCCCGGAACAGGCAATCTGTAGATTCTGGAAAATGTATGATGTCTCTTTGTATTTAAAATGTCAGGGCTTGTTTTAAATCCCAGTCCAGGGGACCACCATTAACCTCTGTCAGGAAAAGTTAGTGAGGACAAGTAGTGGAATGTGGAAGGGTAAGAAAAGAAAAAGCTGCTGGTTAAAAAACATATGTTGCTGTGCATACTGCTGTAACTTCTGGAATTGCGCCACATGCCATTTACCAATATGGCTGACCTAGACAGGTTCTCCTATCCTCTACCCCTGGTTCCAGCTATGACATGAACAAAGGAAAGCCAGTCAGTAACTTCAAATAAATTGCTTTCCACAAGACATCATATAACTAAAAGCTGTACATTTTCAACACAAGGACCATTCTGACATTCACAAGTGAGAGGACAAATGGCCCAGTGCATTTAAAGGGCCCCTGCTGCAAAGACGTAAAAGGCAAATCTCATCTGCTTCCCAGAGGGACCCTGAAAAGACACATTATGTGTCGAAATCATGTGCCCACAGCTGTTAGCAGCATGGTGCAATATAACATGTGCCATAGACTGTCCCGTGGCATATGGTGTGTCCGATTCATGTATTGAAGGCCATTACAAATGAATGGCATGTGGAAATAAAAGAAAAAACAACAACACACATATGCCGCAAGAAAGCCCTTCCTTTGTGTGGAATTATTATCTACTACTTAAGGTGGCCATAGACGTAACAATTACGATCTTTCTTGGAAAAGATCTTTCCAATAAAGATTGTTCGTTTCAATACACACGTGTAGAGCTGAATCGTCAGATATACAGGTAGATAGATATAGAATTCTACCTGTATCTGAAGATTTAGCACTAACAATGGCTGATGTTTGGGTTCCTTCAAAGGCACCCGAACAGAATTTTAAGTCCAGCCTGATTGACAAGCCGATATTCTTCTGCCGATATCGGTCAGCTCTTTTCCCACCATACACGCACGGAATATCGTACGAAAATTAGTTTTGTACGATATTATCTTTGCGTCTATGGCCACCTTTAATCTCTCCTCGTATGCTCCTCACACCTGAAAAAAATTAAATGGTGGAATCTGCTTTTTTTAGGCAAAGAAATGGCAACGTGTTACCCTAGTGGGCAGTTTAAATGAGTTAAATGTGAGGATCAGTTTCTAAGGAGTCTTAGTGAAGTAATCATACTGTACTTACTTTCATGCTTGCACTCCCGGTGCATGTGTCCTAGTGCTGGCAGGGGGGCAATTTAAACAATAAAAATACTGTTACCCACAACCGGAGTGCCGGTTCTATTAGCCCACACCTTTGGTTGGGGATAATATAATTTGGCAAAAGGTGCCCTTTAACGATTAAATGTTAAACAGAAGCTAAAAATATTTCTAATCCTGCCATTCTGAAAATCCTACTAAAACGCTTGCACTACAGCTCACTTTTGGAATAAACAAAGCCTGGCTAGATTTAGCAAGCTGCAGCTCTAGGGGCCCATTCTCATCATTTCCATTATTTTGTTGCCTGTGGCAAAACATTGGTGATCCCCTTGTCCAGGGCCACATGAGAAGGAGACCCCGCTGCCCCACTGCTCCTCTTCTTTCTTTTCTAACTTCTTTCTTTTGAGTGCGAAATGTAAAAAAAAACAAAACAAAAAAAAAAACCACAATCTTGTACTTCATCTGTCAGTACCGGAGTGGAAGTAATGATTCTGGAAGCAGGCTGAGCAGCAGAGGAGAAGCAGCAGGGAAGCGGATTTTCAGCCTGCGTTTCTCGCAGGCTGAGATCCATGATAAACAGCCTGAGGCAGTTCTGCACGATAGCAGGAGGCCCCAGTTTAAAAACAAATGACCCAACACTAAAATGTGTGTTTTAATTTGTCCCTTGCATGGAACGCGATTACCATGGTCATTTAAATGCTCCAAAGGGCAGATCTCAGAATAAGAATGTCACACAGCTTACTTCTTGCAACTACTGCTGAACTGTGTCTTGTTTTATTATTACTATAGTAGTAGACTGGTCTAGTAACCTTTTGCAACCAAAGATAAGGTGGCATTTAATAGGCTTGGATCAGGGAATGGCATAAGCTCTTTTGGGACAGGGCCCCGCTTTACCTCTTGTACCGGATATCTCCTGTTTTTGTATGTAAATCTGTATGTATAATGCATATGGAAAACATTTACTCTATATAAATATACATGAATCATATTAAAAATGGTGCGGGGGAGGACAAAATCTGAAAGGTCTGTCAAAACTCAGCCCTAACCTAGCATACATGCCAAGATAGTTGGGGGCTGTGGTAGAAAAAGGCCAAATTGCCCAACCCAATCTGGTGCATGTAAGGTCTGATTAAACAATGAGCGAGGCAGGGATTGTGTTAAACCCCAGGAGAACAATGGTCTGAATGTGCTTATTGCAGATTTTAGCATTACTTGATTTAGAGTCCTGTCGGGGCCCATTTTTTTCAAAACCAAATCGTACCTGCAACCCACAACCCGAACCCGCAATTTGATCCGCATGTTCCCGCTACCCAACCCAACTTGCAATAGGCATACTAACCTTTCGACCCAGGGGGGATAAACAAAACCACAAGTGACATCACATTTGAGCGGAAGTGATGTCACTCCAGCACAGAATCTTCGCAAAAAATTTTTTTTACCTGCAGAGATTGTCATGATTTTTATGTTATTAGACCAGAAAAGAGGAGAGCACTCGGATGCAGATTTACTGCTGTGAATTAGTGTTTATTGCCGACTGACAAACACAACATGTTTCGGGCCCTCAGTGCCTTTTCTCAAGAAAGGGCACTGAGGGCCGGAAACCCCAGCAGGACCCTGTTGGGGAGGGGGGGGGCAAGTGTCTTTATGTCAGTGGGTAACAAGTTCTAAGAAAAAGGAGCACCTTAAGAACTAAGATTAACCCAATGGTGGCAGGAAAGCCTTCAATAAGCATCACGTGGGCACAGGTGGTACTGAGTACTAAACTGATGTGGAAAATAAGTATCCCCGGGGGAAGGGCAATATCAATGAATGAGAAATGGAGGAATTACAAGCAGCTTCCGTGTGCTAATGATCTGTCAATAAGAAACAGTGGTCAGTAAAGGTGGCCATAGATGCAAAGATCCGCTCGTTTGACAAACATGGCTATATCGGGGGTAATCTGATTGTTCGGCCGTATGGCGATTACGATGTGCCGTGGGCTCCGGCGGGATCGGTCGGGTCAAAATCAAACCTGACCGATCGACCAAACGACCGATCTCCGCCGGACGAAAGATGTCGGCACACGCCACACAAGATCCGAAAATCGTACGAATCCTCGATTCGTACAATAGGATCTGTGTGTCTATGGCCACCTTTAGTGTCTGGAGAGACTATCTATAGCAGGGGTCCCCAACCTTTTTTACCCGTGAGTCACATTCAAATGTAAAAAGAGTTGGGGAGCAATACAAGCATGAAAAAGTCCATTGAGGTGCCAAATAAGGGCTGTGATTGGCTATTTGATAGCCCCTGTGTGGACTGGCAGCCTACAAGAGGCGCTGCTTGGCCCTATACTTAGTTTTCATGCAATTAAAACTTGCTTCAAAGCCTGGAATTCAAAAATAAGCACCTGCTTTGAGGCCACTGGGAGCAACATCTAAGGGTTTGGAGAGCAACATGTTGCTCACAATCTACTGGTTGGGGATCACTGATCTATAGTAATACTGGCTGGAAGGATAAGAACATAAGTTCAATTCCCAAGGCAGCAATTTATGAGGTTGGATACAAAATAACACTAAACACTGTAGGGTAGAGATTACCTTTAAAACGTATTAGCAACCCTGATCCATAGTAGTTTATTAGAAAAGGAGGCGGTAAAAGATCTGCAGCCTCTATGCAGAAATACAGTCTGTGACAGCATATTTACACTCCTCCTGCTGTCAGTATAATGGGGTTCAGTTAATAACAGCTAAATGGCCACAAATTGGACAAACGTGCACTTATCTGGGCATCAAGCAGGTATCAGCTTACGGTGAATAGTATGCAAAGTATAATTGCTGCTGATACATATATGGGACCTGATATCCAGAATGTTCGGAACCTGGGGTTTTCCTGATAAACAGCTCTTTCTGTAATTTGGATCTTCATCCCTTAAGTCTACTAGAACATCATTCAAATAAGGACTAATTATATCTTAGTTGAGATCAAGCACAAGTTATTGCTTTATTATTACACAGAAAAAGGAAATCATTTTGGATTATTTGATTATAATGGAGACTATGGGATAACGGATCCCATACCTGTATTGCATACAAAAAGGTAAACATCAACAGAACACCCTGAATGCTGCTCTGATGAAGCAAATTATAAAGGCCGAACAGCAAAACCAGGAGCTGTCAAGCTTTTACACTACAATTCCCAGTACACAGCACTTTAGGGGGCAAATTTATTAACCTTCAAGGGACGGCTTAGCTCACATCGCAACAATTCGCCAGGACAATGCTAATTCACTAAAATCTGAAGTTGCATCCAGGGCGCCGAACGATGGCGAAGTTGCGCTAGCGTTACTGCGGCAAGCGAAGCAAAGTTGCGCTAGCATTGCCTCATTTGCATATGGCGGGAAGTTAAAGTTGAATGGACGTATATGTTGCAGCAAATACATTACATTACACAAGACAGGGAACCTTAATAAAATAAAATAAAGTTGTTATATTGCCCTACACATGAGCCCAGTGTATAGTTTATGTGCATATGTTAGGAAATGTAGGGGGAAGCCGGGTACCCCAGAAAATATTTACGCTCTATTGCAGCCTATCACCCTGAAAAACAAAAAGACGCCAGGATTTTTTGCCCCTAGGAATCTGCAGAGCATGTTTAGACCATTATAAATTCTAGTTTAATGCCTTGTTGTAGGTATAAAACATACAGTTTACATGCAAACACTGGCTGCTACACAAGCAAAGAAGGCAATGAGGGCCTTGCTCATAAGAGCTTACAATCTTGCCAATATACATGGGGAGGCACATTTATCAAATGTCGAATTTCAAATGTGATTTTTTAAAAATCCCTGAACGTCTTTTATTGACCCGAACAGCAATTCGGCAGGTTTTAGGTGGAGAATAGTCGCATTCCAGTTCTTAAAGGGCCAGAGTATGATAAATATTGAAAATCTATTTTTTTTTTTAAAAACTCAAAATGAATTTGAATAACTTCCTAGACGAATTTGACAGTTCTGACCATAAAAAACCCTTGATAAATCTGCCCCCTAGACTTTGCATATTCCAGCAATTAATACATGCCAGAGATCTGTTGGGAGCAGCACCCCAGCAGTCCAAGCTGCTTATGTCGGGCTTCTCCTTGGAAAAGGGCCAATAAGGGGAGAACAACACACCCTTTATAGCTACACGACCCAGTACGGAGCAATCATGTTCCTCAATCTGAGTTTGGCTTTACATGAACAATAACAGTTGTCCTTAGTGATGGCAGGACCCGGGGGAATGGCTCGGAGCTGCCAATTTTTATTTACACTTTAAAGAGCCAGTGATTCTGGGGGTGCAGAACACAACAGACAGTCAAGGTTAATATTGGGGAAATTTGGGTCTGAACCCTTATTTGCTGTTCTACATATGATTGGCATGATGCTAAGGTGTTGTATGTTAATGGGGCTTTAGCCAAATGCAGGATCTTAAAGATGGGGAGTGGGCAAATGATAAGATAGAGTGAGAAAGCCCTTCTGCTGCTAAACGACAACACTGGAACACAAAGGCAGCCACATGTGCTGGGAGTTGTACAACAACAAATACTACAGGAATTGCCGCCTGTGAGTCCTGTGCACTGCTGGGTACTGACTTTGTATGGACTCCCCACGTCTGGTCTGCTCAGCGCTGTCACCTGTTTATTTCTACATATTGTGTGCTACACTATGCACCTCTGCCCCACATACCCCCCAATTATCCACTGCTGCTCCAGTTACCCTCCAATTACCCCCTGCGGCCCCACATACCCCCCAATTCCCCATTGCTGCCCCAGTTACCCCCCAATTACCCACTGCTGCCCCAGTTACCCCCAATAACCCACTGCTGCCCCAGTTACCCCCAATAACCCACTGCTGCCCCAGTTACCCCCCAATTCCCCACTGCTGCCCCAGTTACCCCCCAATTACCCACTGCTGCCCCAGTTACCCCCCAATTACCGACTGCTTTCCCAGTTACCCCCAATAACCCACTGCTGGCCCAGTTACCCTGCCCCAGTTACCCCCAATAACCCACTGCTGCCACAGTTACCCCCCAATTACCCACTGCTGCCCCAGTTACCCCCAATAACCCACTGCTGCCCCAGTTACCCCCAATAACCCACTGCTGCCCCAGTTACCCCCCAATTACCCACTGCTGCCCCAGTTACCCCCAATTACCCACTGCTGCCCCAGTTACCCCCCAATTACCCACTGCTGCCCCAGTTACCCTGCCCCAGTTACCCCCAATAACCCACTGCTGCCCCAGTTACCCCCCAATTACCCACTGCTGCACCAGTTACCCCCCAATTACCCACTGCTGCCCCAGTTACCCCCCAATTACCCACTGCTGCCCCAGTTACCCCCCAATTACCCACTGCTGCCCCAGTTACCCCCCAATAACCCACTGCTGCCCCAGTTACCCCCAATAACCCACTGCTGCCCCAGTTACCCCCAATAACCCACTGCTGCCCCAGTTACCCCCCAATTACCCACTGCTGCCCCAGTTACCCCCCAATTACCCACTGCTGCCCCAGTTACCCCCCAATTACCCACTGCTGCCCCAGTTACCCCCAATTACCCACTGCTGCCCGTTACCCCCCCATTACCCACTGCTGCCCCAGTTACCCCCCAATTACCCACTGCTGCCCAGTTACCCCCAATAACCCACTGCTGCCCCAGTTACCCCCCAATAACCCACTGCTGCCCCGGTTACCCCCCAATAACCCACTGCTGCCCAGTTCCCCCCCCCAGTTACCCACTAATGCCAAGTTACCCCCCCAGTTACCCACTGCTGCCCCAGTTACCCCACAATTATCCTCCCCTGCCCCACATTAGATATATAAAACTGCCAGCCTGATTGATAGGGATAGTGATACCCCCAGGCCTGACTGTACTGCTCCCCAAACAAGTGAGAGTCAGGAGAGGAATATGGAGAGTGGACAGAGCGGTGGAACGTGACTTCAGGCCCCTCAGCACATCACTAGGCTACAGACAAAGCGGTGCGTCTGTCATTCAGTCACAGGAATATCTAGGGGAGCAAATACGTTTTCGTCCCAAACGTCACGCTTTACGCTGAGCTGCCACAGCCAATGTAACAGGCACCCTGGGGGCAGCCAACAGTCTGGAGTAGCCCAGCCAGTAGCCCAGCCAGTAGCCCAGCAAGCACACTTACCCTTCTGCGCCCCCGCGCCCCTGAGCAGCAGCAGGAGGGAGACAAGACAGCGGGACAGAAGCCAAGCGAGCCGCCCGCTCACCATCCCCCCGGTCTCCATCCCAGCCGCCAGTCCCAATGCATTATCCTGTGGGGGTGTCCGGGCCGCACTATTCCGCGCACTGGTGGGGGTGGGATAACAAAGTGCAGCAGAATAATCCAAGAAAAGCTCCAGCGGGATAAGGACTCTCAGCTCAGCACAGCGCTGCCCATCGGATCGTTCTGTACAGATGCCCCGAGGAACGCAAGACTTCCGGCGCCGGGATGCGGATCCCTGCGCGGCTCCAGTTAACTCCTAGAGGAGCGAGCGAGAGCGTCAGAGCCCAGAGTGGCAACTTGCTCCGCTCGGCGCACGCTTGGTTAAAGGGGAGTGACGCGAGAGTAAGAGAGGGGCGGCGCGAGCGCGAAACACCGCCCACCGTGTGAGGAGACTGTGCCTGGAAGAACTCCCTCCCGCCGGCCTTGAAGTAGTAATAGGAACAGTCAAAGCTTCTGCACCGATTTATCAACTTGTTATGTGTCTCCTGTACAAGTACAGTTCCCAGCAGCACCCGCGCCCCATTCCCTGAGCTTCCCCATGTGACAATACAATGCTGGGATACAAGCTGGGACAACACTTTTCTCTGGACTCACATTAAGCCTGGGAGTGAGTTTCATGGCAGATAATACAGTGACAGTTTTGGGAGTTAAAAGGATATTGAAAGTGGGACGTTTTTTTCAAAACATATCAGTTAATAGTGCTGCTCCAGCAGAATTCTGCACTGAAATCTATTTCTCAAAAGAGCAAACAGATTTTTTTATATTCAATATTGAAATCTGACATGGGGCTAGACATTTTGTCAATTTCCCAGCTGCCCCCAGTCATGTGACTTGTGCTCTGATAAACTTCAGTCACTCTTTACTGCTGTACTGCAAGTTGGACTGATATCACCTCCTCCCTCCCCCCCCAGCAGCCAAACAAAATAACAATGGGAAGGTAACCAGATAGCAGCTCCCTAACACAAGATAACAGCTGCCTGGTAGATCTAAGAACATCACTCAATAGTAAAATCCAGGTCCCACTGAGACACATTCAGTTACATTGAGTAGGAGAAATAACAGCCTGCCAGAAAGCAGTTCCATCCTAAAGTGCAGGCACAAGTCACATGACTGTGACTCCTATTAAAATACCAAAATCAAGACGGCTATTTCTTACAGGGGCAGTTTCTGCTGATTAGAGCACCGACCCGGGATATCAGGTAAGTGAATACAATCACTGTGGGGAGCCCTAACTTTTCATTTGTTTTCCTTCTCCATTACAGAGTAAATATTAAAATTGATATTAACGGCTTTCTACAAATAATAGTGGATTTTCCCAAATACAGTTTGTTCTGTTTATTTCTATTTATTATTTTAGAACTTTGTCTGTAATTAACGGCTCCTACTCTCTAAGACGGTCTCCCCCCTGTCAGTATACTAGAAACTAAACAATTATGGACTGAATGCATTTTTCTTGAAAAACAAAACCAAATAAATCAAATTAATACCAATAGTTTGTTACTTTTCAAACAAATAGATGTTATTCTTTCTTGGATTCCATATTTCTTTCTTGTAGGCTGCCATCGGGGAACAAGATGTTATACTGGGGCCCAAGATGACAAATGGGCCCCTTATGCCCCCGTCCCTCCCCCCAATGGTGCCTTAGTGCTTCAGTTCTTTAGTTCTTTCACCCTATGGAAAGAGAGTTCAGCGTCAGAGATGGAGTAGGAATGTGCAAAAGAATTCTGAAATTCATTTGCATTTACAATTTTGTCAATATCATGTTTTAAGTCCCATGCTTTTTTCTTCCAATTTAAAGGTCAACTATAACCATAATAACATTTTCTCCCATCTCTGCGTGTGGGTCTCTCTCCTACATTTATACATATATACCGTACATTGATATATAGATCTCTATAGATTATAATGGATCTTTATACCTTAAGTTTACTAGAAAATCACATTAAATAAACCCAATAGACTGGTTTTGCCTCCAATAAGGATTCATTATATCTAACAAGTACAAGAGACTGTTTTATTATTACAGAGAAAAAAGGAAATCAGTTTTAAAAACCTTGCCATAATTTTATAAATTATGGGTTTCTAGATAATAGATCCCATACCTGTAGTCTCCTAGACTTTATATATTGGGCTCAGTGCAGTTGTGGCCAAATAAAACCCACAGGAGATTTAGGGCTCAGCACTAATAATCATTAGCGAATATTCGCAAAAGGCTCGCAAATAAGACGGGCCTAAGGTGCAATGTTTTTGTGCGTGAAAATAGCAACGACAGTAATCTATATTCACAAAGTTTTTGTCGACTTACCCACTGGGTCTAAAAAGTCTGGGTCAGTTTGGACTTAGAACTATTCTTCATACCCTTTAAATTTCTTAGGGATTTCCTTCTTTTTCTCCTCCTCTACTCCCAGCTGGCTTGGGCCCCTGACTGTGAGATGTGGGGTGATTCTGGCAGGTCATTCACCTTATCAGAAGGAAAATGAACCATCATCAGGCTGAGGGAATGTCTAAGAGACCTCTTCGGGCACAGTCTATCCAGACATTTTAATTATTTGGAGATTCCTGCAAAGCCCAATATTTTTCTGTGGTCAGTGTGGCTGTTCCTGCTTGAATCCTATTCACTGAGAGTGGTTGTGCCCCCTCCAGTCACGAGTTCTGGCCATACAGAGGCCAACAAGTCGCAGCTTATTGGCCCCATGTATGGCCAGTTTAACCCAGAGAAGACTCAGATGGAGCAAATAAATGCACAATCTGGCAGATTTATCAAGGGTCTAATTAAAAATTTGAATTCGAGTTTTCTTATAACCAAAACTGTCCAATTTGACTAGGGAAGGGTTCAAATTAAATTCGAGTTTTTTAATTTTCTAAAGACTATGAGCAAACTTAGGGACTGTTCCTGCTGAATTGTGCTTAGTACAGAGGAATACCTAGGCTGCCATAGTTTTATGGGATCTCTCTGTACAGACTATGACCAAACCTAGGGGCTGTTCCTGCTGAATTGTGCTTAGTACAAGGGAATACCTATGCTGCCTTAGTTTTATGGGATCTCTCTGTACAGACTATGACCAAACCTAGGGGCTGTTCCTGCTGAATTGTGCTTAGTACAAGGGAATACCTATGCTGCCATAGTTTTATGGGATCTCTCTGTACAGACTATGAGCAAACTTAGGGGACTGTTCCTGCTGAATTGTGCTTAGTACCGGGGAATACCTATGCTGCCATAGTTTTATGGGATCTCTCGGTACAGACTATGAGCAAACTTAGGGACTGTTCCTGCTGAATTGTGCTTAGTACAGGGAATACCTATGCTGCCATAGTTTTATGGGATCTCTCTGTACAGACTATGAGCAAACTTAGGGACTGTTCCTGCTGAATTGTGCTTAGTACATGGGCAGAGGTACAGTTATGCTATTCTCTATGAACCATGTAAGAATTACAGGTGAGGGCTGGGGTAAGTAAAAAGTTAGGGGCATTTGCCGGGGTAGCAGCTAGGCTGGGGGGGGAAGGAGGGGGGTCTATGTGGGGTGGGGGTTAAGGGTTTTTAATAAGGGGTTTGTTTCTCCTTTAATGTCAAACCTGCAGCCCCCAGCTGTTCTATAGAAATTGCATACCGGTCGATTTCTGGAGTTTGGGCTACCAATGTAAAGCCCAGGCAGGTGTTGAAAGTACAAATTAGCCAAGGTACTGATTTTGGCTACTTTTTTGACCTTTGGCATGCTTTGTACTTTGGAAACCAGCCAAAGTATTTTCTTTCCCTAATGTGCCAAGCCTGCGTCTCCCAATGCATGCTGGGTAATGTCGTTTTTGTTTAACAATTTGCCGACTACCAAGTTTAATGTAAGGCTACAATACCCAGCATGCAATGGGACTGACTTGCGTAGAAGTCGGGCCCCCTCTGTAGTTACACCCCTGGTGACGGGCAAATCTGGCGTATTTTCACATATATTCACTTTACTTTTTTTTTCAGTGCCCATATTGTGCTATTTTTTGGGCTACTTTTGAAGGGCCTCTTGGGATGGTTTTGAAAATTAGACTGTTGCCTGTTGAGCAGGGGTTTAGGGAGTGGGTCTGGGTTTATTGGTGCTACTGGGTTTTTCCTGGTATCCTGCTAGCCCAATCCGACCCTGGTTTTGCCACCTGAGTGATTTCCATTAGAAGTCCTTGTGTGCCATAGACTGGCCTGGACTCAATTCAAAATAGGCCAAGGCATTTCAAGTATACAGAGGCCAACTTAGTAGTGACTGTCTTTGGCAGGGGTCCTGGGCCACAGCTTAGCTGAACTGGGCCACTGAACCGGGTCGGCTCTTCAAAGCTTCCCAGTGCACAGCATCTTGCAAAGGGTGCAGATGCGTCGCAACTTCAATCCATGCGTGAAGCTTTCTATGGATCCCCAAAAATGCAAGGAAACAATCTTGGGTCTCCCACTGATTCTCTTTTATAGTGAGTTGTATTATATTTTCTATATTTCAATATAATAATAATAGAAATGAAGTGCATAATATAAAATGTAATCATTACATTACAATCATTATATATATGTAATAATTAAATTATATATGCACTGTGACTAGTTTGTGTTTAAATATACAACTAGGGTTGCCACCTTTTCGCCCAGTGCAATCCACGCAGGGGGCGGGACCGTAATGCACAGGGGCGGGCTATGACACAGAGTTTGCCGAATGGCTGGTCGCCAAGTCAATCATAGGGAATCCTGCCCAGTTTTCCTAATTTGGAAAACCGGGCAGGCAATTTTGACCCAGGCAGCCCTTCGGAAAACCGGGCAGTCTGGCTCAAAACCGGGGCGGGTGGCAGCCCTAACCCAAATTTTTATTTTCCCAGGGACCGCTTTCAAGCAAGACCATTTTTATAAGTAATATACGACAACTCCCTTTCCCCCTGGGTCCTTATAAAAATGGTCTTGCTTGAAAGGCAGTCCCTGGTAAAAAAATTTGGGCATCTTACAGCAGCACTTCTGCCATTCGCCAAAGCCCATAGACCTGGCAATAAGTATGGAAAGTAAGAGTAATTTACCAATCTTGTGCCCAGGTTTGGACTGAGATTTAAAATTGGCCCATTTCAGGTGCACAGAGACCCTAACAGCCCGTAGAGGCCCAATAAATAGTGACTGTCTATGGCAACTTATGGCAGAATCTACAGATCGCCAGTCCAGGACTGCAACGTGACAAACTTTCAGCCTTCTTTTTATTAGATGACAGCTTTCACTATCCCCTGACTGCTCTGGAGGCTGAGAGTTGTAGTTTATTCGCTGGAATGCCATGCCTGGGTGTAAATATTTAGCTTGCTGTTCCAATGCACGGCTGTTCAAGTCCCCGGATTTCCCTGTGGGCTGGTGGTTTATGACATCTTTTCCAAGAAAGATCGTAATTGTTACGTCTATGGCCACCTCAAGCTATGGTAAAAACATGGTTCTCAAGATGTTTCCATATTCCAGAAAATAATAATCATACATATTGTTAAGTGAATTCAAACATTTCATGGACGTCAGTGTCTTCTATCACCATTATCAGGGGTACTATACTAACAAGGGTTACAGGATTACAGGCCTCTGCTCCCTAGATCAGATAATCTCAAAGGGTGAAACATGGGCTCCCAGAAATCAGCAAATGTTATCAATACTGAGGCTTCTTGAGAAGTTCTTGAGTAGATTCCCATCATCGTCATCCCTCAATGAACTAGGGGTTTATTTTTTTAGGGTTTTCCCCAATACATCACTTGAAGCTGTTCACATTCCAGGAAGAACTCAATTCGTTCTAGAGGGACACAAATAATTAGGACTATTATATTGACAGGTCTAGATTTTGAACTTTTCTTGCTGGGAAAAGGATGGGTACCCAGCCCTCAGCACGATTTGCAATTTGGTCAAATTGTACTAGTACTGGACCTATTATTATACATGTATGTGGGTTGTATATGTTGGAATTCTTCCCTGGCTGGCTGCCATTAATCAAGCTGCCTTTTATGCCAAGTTTATTGCTTCACCAAACTGATCAATGGCCTGGTGCCTGCCTCTAGTTACTTGCATACCAACTAAGGAGCATACAGTAGACATGGTAACAAAACTTGTTCTACTTGCTGTTTGTTTTCTTATTCTTGTGTATTGTAAGAGTAGGATGTAGACGTGGTTTATCATCAACCACACACACAGTTACTTCTGGTGTGCATGTACGCCAAGAAATTATACGCTTGACCACCGGGCCACAAGTCTGGACAGTTTGCTTTTGAGTCAACACCCAAAAAAAATGAGCACTGCATGACAGTTTGACTGCATTTGCCAAGATGTGTTTCCCTCTCTGGCCAAAGATATCGTATTTGCAGTTCATTAAACTCAAAGAGCCCCAGGCTGGATTCTTCCGTGTGTATGCAACCAGCTGGAACCTAGAAAGAATGCACAGTTACTGGATTTTCCCTGGGAATGCTCTTTGCAATGCATGACTGTGTGTTACGTTTAAAGGCCACATTTGGAATATTTATGAAAACGTACAATGCACTGTAAAAGCAGTTCCCAAGGTTACGTACGAGATAGGGTCTGTAGGTTTGTTCTTAAGTTGAATTTATATGTAAGTTGAAACATATACATTTACTTAATTAAATGCAACAAGACAGATGTTTGACTTAACATAGTATTTATTTTTACCTTTCTGTGCTCTGCAGTAGACGACACACGCCAGAGGGGATTGAGGCAGGAGGTTTATTAAAGCTAAATTCTAATAAAGGCCAAGTAAAGCACAGTATGTTGCTGTAATAGCCTCTGTTTGTAAGTATGGCTTGTATGTAAGTCGGGTGCAGTGTCGAACTGGGGGGCACAGGGCCCCCACACCATCCTCAGGGCCCCCCACACCATCCCCGGGGACCAGCCAAAACAACTCTGTGCTACTGCCGCCACACACCCCTGCACATGCACGCTTTTGTCAGAATGATGTTTCTCTAGAAAAGTAGTTGCAACAAAAACACTGGTGTCAGAGGCAGGCCGGGCGCCCTAGGCAGCCCAGCCAGCCTGATCGCCCCTTCCTTTTTCCCCGTCACTCGCGCATGCGCAGTAAAGGTGTCCCGGTGCGCATGCACAGTAAAGACGTTCCGGGAGCGCATGCGCAGTAAAGACTTTCCCGGCGCACATGCGCAATAAAGACGGTCACGTGAGCCGAAACACCACTGGAGCGTGCATCGCTTATTGCTAACAGATTCCCAGGTGGGTTCGATCTAGGGGTTGGCAGAAGAGGTAGCTGCCCAGCGCCCCCCAATCATTGCGCCCTAGGCAGCTGCCTCTTCTGCCTACCCCTAGTTCCGGCCCTGACTGGTATTGAGCAATACTTCTAGCAGCTGAGCCCTTGTGCCACTACACACTGTGTACCGCTAAAAGACTCCTCATCTACACTACTCATTTACGTGTTGACTTCCATGATTTTATTAGATTATAGTTTTGCTTTAACAACAGGGGCGAACAGACTATTAGTCTATTTTATAGGAGCCTATAAAGGAATATAAAGATTGCTTGGGGAGCAGAGGGAAGACTTTTATGTCCCTTTGGGAAACTACAGATTGAAGAGTTGTCTCTGTATTATCTCATTTATAATTGGGAGTGTGATGAGACATGTCACACATTTTGCAGACGCCTCTCTGTCTCCTCGAGGTCCCCACTTCACGGGCAAATTGTCTTGCGAGTTAATGCACTTCCTAATCTCTTGACAGGTCTCGTAGGCTTCTTATTGCATTACCTCATGCACTCTGCTATTTACTCTGCACTGTACACTACCATTCACCTACTATCAGTGTCCCTCAGGGGATGAAAAAATGATATTATATGCACAAGCGATGCCTGTAAATATTTCATGAGATAGATCTGACAGTTTAATGCTGTTGCAAATGAAAAACCTGCCCTTATCGGCGGCCCGAAGATATCCGTGTGGCTGCGCCAGCCATGTTAATCGCTCATTTAGCTTTACCTCACAGAGCATTTATAACAGAAAGTAGTTATTAAATTGCACTGACATGCATTAATGGTATCTATTGAGGAGAGTAAGACACATATAATGCTCACCGTTTTATTGAATTTAAGATTCATAGGATGATACATTCATTTATATTTTCTGGCATACAGTTAATAGTGCTTTGCTATAAATACATACAACACCTCCATTAGTATTATCATGCTTCATGAATATATATAGTGTCCCCTGTGCTTTAAGAAATTTTTTTTAAAAATTAAGTGTTTGTTATAATACTTCTTAAACCCCAAAAAATCAGAACAGAAAGGCTCCCACAGACTCCATTTTATCCAAATAATCCAAATTTTTAATAAGCATTTTTTTCCCCCTATAATAATAAAACAGTGCCTTGTACATGATCCAAACTAAGATATAATTAATCCTTATTGGAAGCAGAATCAGCCTATTGGGTTTATTTCATGTTTTCATGATTTTCTAGTAGACTTAAGGCATGAAGGTCCAAATTACGGAAAGACCCATTATCCAGAAAGCCCCAGTTCCCAAGCATTCTGGATAACAGGTCCCATACCTGTAGTAATAAATCAGTACCTTGTACTTACAAGAACTAAGATATAATCCATCCTTACGAGAAGCAAAGCCATTTAGCTAGGTTTATTTGATGTTTTAATTTTTTTCTAGTAGACTCGGGCACATTTACCTAGGGTTGAATATCGAGGGTTAATTAACCCTCGATATTCGACTGCCGAAGTCGAAGGATTTTGCGCAATCCATCGATCGAAGGATTATCCTTCGATCATAAAAACCTTGGAAAGCCTATGGGGACCTTCCCCATAGGCTAACATTGCACCTCGGTAGGTTTTAGGTGGCGAATAGGGGGTCGAAGTTTTTTTAAAGAGACAGTACTTCGATTATCGAATGGTCGAATAGTCAAACGATTTTTAGTTCGAATCGTTCGATTCGAAGTTGTAGCCGAAGGTCGAAGTAGCCAATTCGATGGTCGAAATTCAAAGTTTTTTTTATTCTATTCCTTCACTCGAGCTAAGTAAATGGGCCCCTTAATGTATGAAGATCTGTTATCCGGAAAACCCCATGTACCGCGCATTTTGGATAACAGATCCCATACCTGTACATTGCAACTCCATATAAATGGCCACCAAGTTAAAACCCAACCAGTTAATTTTTACTCCATTGCTGATTTATTTCAGCCATCTGAGAGTTAAATTATACATCACATCCTATTATCAAGCAGGGTTCTTACAGCGATCCCTTCCCAGTAAGGGCTCTACACACGGGCGTTTTTTCCTGCGATTTCTTCTGGTCAGCTGCAGGAGAGCGCAGGAGTAGGGAAGCAGCTGTGATGTGATAAGTCAAGCATTTCATTTGATACATTTGTGTAATTCTTGATGCAATTAGCAGGGTAACGTGATATTAATCTGGAACGAGTCCATAAAATAAAACATATCCTTCTGCTCTAATACTGGGGATGAATTCACGCAGCTCAATCTTTCCACAAACATTTAATTCTCGTGGCTACCGGCCAGATCTTCTGTCTATAAGCCTCATGCTGCCATAATTGCCTTTACATTTCTTTCAGCAGGATGTCGCTATCAATTTATTTCTGTGCATGTTTATTGTTTGCAAAGCATCCAAGGGTAAACAGATGAATGGTGGATATGTATATTCATATTAAAGAGATATCTTTATCACAACTTGTGCACTGTTTGCCAAGTATGTTGCTTTGGGTCAGCCTTATGACCTTTGTGTAATGCATTTGGTCATAAAATAAAATATTTGTTGATGGGAGTAGGTCACGGTATAGGATGGGTCAGGTTTTTAGCACAGATCTGCTTCTCTGGGAGCCCCAGAATGAATAGCTTAATGGACTTATTGGAATAATACTTAAGCTAATGTTACATGTTATGTTTCCTTCGCTAGAGCATTTCCATTGGCAAAGAAACACTTATAGTCACCTTCTGCAGTCAGTGTCGGACTGGGACACAAGGGGCCCACCAAAAACCTTAGACTAGGGGCCTACTTTCAGTACTATTACTCTTCCACTCCTCACTCAACCTCTATTCTTCTAGTCTCGTTTCTACTATAATCTATTATTCCATGCATTTAGCCTCTTTGTTGAAATATGGAATGGCCATGAAATAGGTCAAATGACACCTGGGCCCACCTGGAGTTTTGCTGGTATCCCTGTGGGCCAGTCCAACATGGGGTAAATTTACTAAAGGGTGAATTTTCACCAGTGAATGATCCACCACACTTTGCACCAGATGCAAATTCGTTACTAGTATGCTAATTCACCAAAAAAATGCGAAGTTGTCTCAGCAGCCAAACACTGGCGAAGTTTCAATAGCATTAATTCGTCAGCGCAAACATTTCATAGTGAACTTTCGCTAGCGTTCAATTATTAGAGATGTTGGTGGCCACTTATTATTACACATGTCCAAGGAAGCAAAATAAAGACAAAAGAGATCCTCTAATGCTCTAGACACGAGCCCACCCTAAAACAAATGTGGCATGCCCCTCAAATGGTTGTAAAAAAATATGAACACAAAAATATTTAATAGTTAGGACTTTTGAAGGCAATCCTGCTTTAAAATATGAAAAAACGGACTTTCCGGCGTACAGGATATGATGTCACTGACATAAGATTGAGGAGGATGTAGCTTCATCTTATCAGTTCACTAGATCTAAGGTGGCAAAGGAAACTCAGGTGAAAGAGAAAACGTTCTGTAAAATTCACACTTTAGTGAATTTGCGGAGTAACAAATGTGCATGGCGATAGGGCGCGAAACTACGCTAGCGACAGTGTCTTTTGCTAGCGAATTGTCCTCTACACCTGTTAGTAAACTGGCAATGTCCCTGCCGATGAGATTTTTGATTAATTTTTACTAGCGATGGCCACTTCGCCCTTTAGTAAATCTGCCCTATTGTCTGCAGTTCCCTGACATCTAGACATTGCAAGAAAGCATGGGGCTGCAACTCCATATCAAGTTTTTGGCCATCAATGAGTGTGGTCAAACTCTAGAATAAGGATCCCCGACCTTTTGAATCCTTGAGCAACATCGAGAAGTTAAAGAAGTTGGGGAGCAACACTAGCATGAAAAATGTTCTTGGGGTGCCAAATATGTGCTGTGATTGGTCATTTGGTAGCCCCTATGGGGATTTTCATACATTGAGACTCTGTTTGGCAGTACACCTGGTTTTTATAAAAGTAAAACCTGCCTCAAAAATAAACTCCTGCTTTGAGGCCACTGGGAGCAACATACAAGGGGTTGAAGAGCAAATATGTTGCTCATGAACTGGCTGTAAAATTGATGGCGTTATAAATCTCAGACAGCATTCGCTATTTCCAGGACTTTTGTTGTGCTCCATGTATATACCCCTTTAATCTAAAATCTACTACTGTGAAGAAAAAGTAATTCTGTGTATTTCTTACCATAACTGTCCATAGTGTTACAGTTGTTCCTGTAGTATATTTGTAAATGGCCCTTTTTTCATACCTACGGTTATTTTCCTTCTTAATGAACTAGTTGACATGGAGGCCAACACAAAATGCCCTAACCCTAATGCTTTATATCCATCTAAAATCAATATCATCTAGACATTAATGTGAAAATCATCTAGACACCTCGGTTTTTATGTCTAAGCTTCTCATTTAATTGCTTTATAGACTGGAGTTTCTACTCCCCCCCCCCCCCCCCGCTGATATAAATGAACTGTTGTCTTGTGATCCCTTGTCTCAGGTGTCTGGATTTTCAAATTATTCCGGTGAAGGCCCTGGGAAGGCACTTGTTCTCTCCCGGAGGAGGAAGCTGCTGATCATGAAGCAGACAAAATGCAAATAATGAGCTTAGCTTCAGCTGCAATTGCTTATAATATGGGATCCATAACAATAAAGGGGGATGGGTGGACAAAAATGAGTTGCAGGTGTTTTCCGATGTAATGCCTTATATCTGAACAGGGGGTCCTTTTACACTGGGTGGATGGGAGGAGGTTGATGAATTTCAGACAGGAAGAAGAAGTGCATGCACTTGGCAAAGAAGTTCCATTAGGGGTACCATTTATCAGATCCTGCAGATGTCTTCCTCAGTGAAATGGGAGTCATAGGGCAACTTCAACTACCCAGGCACACCTGGCACATGATGAAAACAATATCAATTAGGGATGCTCCGAATCCACTTTTTGGGATTCGGCCGAATCCTTAGTGAAAGATTCTGCTGAATACCGAATCAAAGGATTCGGTGCATCCCTAATTTCAATACAGGTATAAGACCTATTATTGCCGCCAGGGCTTTTTAATAAAATGTACCCTGTTTTGACATAGGGAAGTGTTGGACTGGGACACCAGAGGCCCACCAAAAGACCTTAGATCAGGGGCCCACTCTCAGTACTATTATAATCCCTCTCCTCACTCAACCTCTGCTAGTCTCTTTTCTTTACATGCTATAATCTATTATTCAGTCTATTTAGTCTCTTTGTTCTCATAGAAATATGGAATAGCCACCAAATAGGCCAAACGGATTGAAGCAAGAGGCCCACTGGGAGTTTTCCTGGAATCCCAGTGGGCCAGTCCAACATTGACATAGGGTTTTTATCTTGTCATTATTTTACCTTACTGGTATATACAGCTGATTACAGGTATGGAACCTATTATCTAGAATGCTCCGGACCTGGGATTTTCTGGATCTTTTCATAATTTGGATCTTTGTACCTTCAGTCTATGAAAAAATCATTTAAACATGAATTCAATCCAAAATGCTGGTTTTGCCTCTAATAAGGATTAATACATCTCAGTTGGGATCCAGTGCATGGTATTGTTCTATTATTACAGACAAAAGGGAAATCTTTTTTAAAAACTCTAATTATTTGGATAGAACGGAGTCTATGGGAGACAGCCATTCCGTAATTCGGAGCTTTCTGGATAATGGGTTTCCTAATAATGGATCCCATAATGGGATCTATAATGTGCTGAAAGTGCTATGTATTTAATGGAAAAACAGTCTTCATGCAGCATGTTGTAAGTTTATTTTATGGAAGTTTATTACACATAGGTTGCCTCCATCATACCAGGATGCACCTATTCAATCCAAAAGGTAGGTAAGACATATGAGTCAGTTCATTATATTAGCAGCCTTCCTTTAGCTCAAGAACCTGCTGAGTGCCATTATTTATTCCCTTTTTCTATCTCCCTTGCAGGTTTACTGACAGTGGTTACATGTATAGTATTAAGTCAGGTGTAATCATTTGACACTAATGACAGCCCAGTTTCTAAATCACAACACACTCATTTTTTTTCATCTTTTTATAAAAATGTTCTTTCCCAGTGTTTCTGCTTTCTGAGGAAAGAAAAGATGGAGGGTTGGACACTTGCCATTCATTTCTACTCTGAGTAATTTCTGTCTGAGAAAACGCTGCCCGATTGAGTTAAAATATAATTGTTTTAATTGTTATTTTTCTACTTCATGTGCAAAATAAGAATAACATTGATTCAGCCCTTTTTTCCTTGGATAGATATGGCTATGCAATTTGGACTGTCAGATGCCAGGCTAGTCACTCTCTAATGTCTTCCCAAACATTATTATCCATAGTAACATAAATAACATTGTAAAACACCCACTCACATTCCTATGTAGCATCTAGCTCATTCTGCTTGCAAGAAACTAAAGAGAAAATAGCAATAAATCTGTATTCAATTACAACACCCCATGATCCCCAACACCCTTATTTTTGGTTTAGAATGATTATTATGAGCTGAGTGGTTTCCTTAGAGAAACTCTCAAATAAAAACCGCCTTATGGTGGCCATACACAGGCCTATTTACACTGCCGATTCAGGCCCTTCACACCAAGTCAGCATCTTATCTGCCCTTTGTATGGGGCCCTCAGAGGTTCCTTGATCCGACTCATATTTGGCCAAAAAATGGTCATATATCAATTGGGCAGGTTTAAAAATTCTGTTCCCTCCCAGACCTACTTCCTTCCGGGAACTTAGGCAAAGGAGAGAAGTTAAAGGAACACATTGGGCAAGGGAGGGGTGAGGGATGTGGTGTGGGGTACGGCCTGTGGAAGAGCTCATGACTGGGGTGTAGGGACCCCTGAAGTGGCAGCCCAAGTGGGCCCTGTACACCCCAGTCTGACGCTGGGGGGCGAGCAAAGTCAGCATAGTGTCTCAGTATCCCAGTGCAGAAATCATGCAGGGGGACCTCTTGTCATTGACTTTGGGGCAATATTTATGTGATTATCACATATATAATCTTGGAAAAGCAGTCAGCACATCGATTATCTCTCCTTTAGAATAACCGTGAGTAACCTGCATTAAATATAAAAGGAATGCCTGTGAGTTTGTCTATAGTAGAGAAAACATCTTCTCGTTGCCACTTGGGACCATATATCCATCCTTTTTAAGTGCAAATATGACTTCCAGTCATCACACTCTTTGTTCACTGGATGTAAGTGTAGGCCCTTTGTTCCGGAAAGTCCCAGGCTAGCATCAGATGGATGTATTTAGCATTGATTGATGGAAAGGGATCATGCTTTATTCATCTCAACAAACCACAAGAAATCAATACATGAGATATATTACGCAAGGCTGCATATTAGTCTAATCTCAGCTTGATCAAAACAAACCATTCAGAATACAAGGTCATGGGCTATTCTCGGCAATAAGCAATTCATCTATTTGATTGTCCTTCAGGATGGAGTTGATTCTGCAGTGCCCAATGGATTGAATTCCTGCCTGACAGCGCTGGGGTTTCACATTTACTTCCAGTCAGGGCTCTATGGGAATGGAGTTTGCTTGTTCACCCCTTGCTTGCAGGGTGCTCCAAATGTGTCCCACTCTCTAAAAACATACACACTTAATTGGCTCCAGAACTAAATTACCATAGTGTATGCTGTAAGAATGTGGAAGCTCCACTAAGCAGTTACTGATGTTTAATTTACTTGTTTGGTTATTGTTTAAAAATGTTGGATAAGCCCAGTTTTCAAATATGTTTAAATACCAGTAAAGGGTGAATTTCTATAGGCTCCTTGAACTGTAGAGAAGGTAACTCATTTGATTGTATGGGGCAGATTTACTAAACGACGAAGTTACCACCTGCAGGGACATCAGCAATTTACTAACGGGTGCAGGCACCAATTCGCTAACGAAATAGATAGGCACTAGCGCTCATTCGGACTCTATCGATAGTCGACAATTCGCTCTGGCAAATGAACATTACTCCACAAATTCACTAAGATGCGGATTTTACTCAACGTTACCTCTTTCGCCAGACTTGCCTTCACCAGCTCAGACCAGGTGAAGTGCACTGGAGTGCATGGGGCTTCCTCATTCTTCTGTTACTTACATCATATTCAGTGAGTGGAAAAAGCATCAAAGTTCAAAAGACATTCCTTTTTTCAGAGTGATAGCCTGCAAAAGTCCTAAAAAATTTTTTTTGGGTAACCGGGGTCCCCCCTACAATTTCTAACATATGGAACATTAACTATACATTGGGCTCATGTGTAGGGAATTATAATAACTCTATTGTCTATCAGTGGAAATTTAATGTATTTGCTGCAATATATAACATCCAATTTCCTGCCATATGCAAATTAACCTGAGCACAAGACCTCTAGCGAATTTGCACTAGGCAGAAATGAACGCTAGTGCATCTTCGCTTTGAATTGCTCGCAGTAACGCTAGCGAAAAGTCACGAGCATTCGGTGCCCACGATGAAACTCTGCATTATAGTGAATTAGTGTTACGTGCTACGTAATATGTTGGCGCTATATAAATACATGTTAATAAAATAATAATAGTGTTGTCCGAGCGAATTTTCACCTGGCGAAGTGTAGCGATTGGTGCGAAGGGGGGTGCTGGTGACTTTTCGCCGGTTAGTGAATCTGTCCCATTCCTCGGTCAATAATGCAAAAATCGTTCACAATGCGAATAAATGTTTTGCAAAGTGAAAAAATGTCGCCTTTGCAAACCCTTTGCCCCTCACACGACAGAAGGATATCGACTGTGAATTTTATAGTTTACGATAGTGCGCATGTATGTAATAAAACAAGAGTGTAATGAAACAAGCCATGGTGGGTACCTCAGAGTTACTACCATCTTCAAGTTGACTGCAGCATGACTGCAACTTCATTAGCACTTTACAAATATTGGTTCAAAATCACACAGACCTTTGAGATGAAAGTAGTGGAACGGGGGTTCCTCAAAGATGTCATATCAAAGATGCCCATATGTGAGAAGTCAACAGCTATTAGGTAATGCTTGAGGTTGTTCCACCCAACATAACTCTAATGGGAGCCTATTGGTCTAGTGCAGGGGTCCCCAACCTTTTTCACCCATGAGCCACATTCAGATTTAAAAGAGTTGGGGAGCAACACAAGCATGACATATGTTCCTGGGTGGTGTCAAATAAGGGTTGTGATTGGCTATTGGTAGCCCCTATGTGGACTGGTAGCCTACAGGAGACTCTGTTTGGCAGTACATCTGGTTTTTATTCAACCAAAACTTGCCTCCAAGCCTGGGAATAAAAAATAAGCACCTGCTATGAGACAATTGAGAGCAACATCCAAGGGGTTGGGGAGCAACATGTTACTCATGAGCTACTGGTTGGGGATCACTGGTCTAGTGCCAAATGTGAATGTTACAATTCAGTCATCTATGTGTGCTGCTAATAACAATATGACCACTAACTTTATTGTACACATTTTTGGTTAAAGTAGATTTTTTTTTATATCTGTGGAGTCAACAAGGTACAGTACCAATGACACTATTAATACATTCATACAGTTATTAGGATCAGTAACACATAGGAATGTTTGTATAGTATTTGCTCATTCTTCCTTTCCCTTTGACATTACATTCTTTTCATTGACCTTCACCCTGTGTTCCAAGAGATATGGAGATTTCAGAGTTGTCATATTCATTACTTTGTGTGTTGCATGACTATGAGCGGGCTGTGGTTAGGCACATATCATTGTGAATCATTTAAGCGACTGGATATTATTTTCATCTGCCCTGTTTATTTTACACGCACACTTCCCATTCCCATTAAATTTGGCGCTCCCTTGATTACCGTGACCGGTGGCTGAGGTTTTTCCTGCATATTTTTGCCAGCTCATAACCTTTATTGGAAAACATTTTTGCAGTGGAAAAAGATACTGCTCCAAACAAGGCTGTAAATCATGAATCAAAGACTAAGGGGCCTATTTATCAAGCCTCGAATTTTTCTGGTCGAGTTTTAAAAAAGTCTGACTTTTTAGAGGAAAAAAAAAACCTAGATATTTTTGAGATTTATTATGCTCCTAAACTGCAAAAAATCAAAAAAAACCACTCCAGATAAAACCTGTTGAAATCATTTAGAAGTCAATGGCAGATGGTCCCTTATTAGAACATGCATTTTACCTTAAGGATTCTCAATAGTTTTGGGCTGTTTGCGCTGGTTTTGGTTCAATAATACGATAAATTCAAGTTTTTGGAGAGACAATTTGAAAAAAGTTGCAGAATTAGATGCTCAGTTTTGTCACAACTTTTTCTCCCACTGATTTTTATCGAGAATAATTATTGCTGAATTAAGGTTAGGACAAGTGATAGCCTCCCCAGACCACACCAAGATCACACTAAGGGGCAGATTTATCAAGGGTCGAATTTCGAAGTAAAAAATACTATGAAATTCGACCATCGAATTAAAATACTTCGACTTCGAATATTGAAGTCGAAGGATTTTCCACCGAATTTGGCAATCGAACGATCAAAGTAAAAACGTTTGATCGGACTATTAAATCGTTCGAATCGAACGATTAGAACAATTTTAGCGTCCGATCGAACGATATACTTCGAGGTGTAAAGACTTAGAAAAATTTTTTAGAAGTTTTTTTAAAGAGACAGTACTTCGATTATCAAATATTCGAATATTCAAACTATTTTTACTTCAAATTTGAAGTAAATTCGAAGTCGTAGTATCCTATTCGATGGTCCAAGTATCCAAATAATTACTTCGAATTTTGAATTTTTTTATTTCTAAAATTCCCTCAAATTCACTTCGACCCTTGATAAATCTGCCCCTAAGAGAAAAGCGTGTAATATTCCAGAAGATTTCAAAGGGCCTCTTTTGTATTTGTCAGTATCAGGACCCCCAACATTCAAACTCCAGTGTATCGGGGATATGTAATAAAAGTCACTAAGTTTGCCCAGGTGCAGTAACCCATAGCAACGAATCAGCAGGTAGCATTTACTGATCACCTGCTTTAAAGCAAACATCCCATTGGTTGCTATGGGCTACTGCTCTTGGGCAAACCTAGTGCTTTTTATATATAGGGGTATGTCTTCTATGCCCTTCTGGATGCCCTCTGGCATCATTCTGACATATGAAAGCAATTTGGCACCCAGACCCATCACTCGATTTGACCAAAATGCAGATTTCAGCATTCTATAGAGTGCAACTTAATGCAGAAAAACATGGAGTTTTTGAAGGTGCTGGGTTTCAACCTGCACTCTATTTTTATAGAGATAAAATTGGAATATTTGGATCTGTTCTGGAAAACAGATCCCATACCTGTACTTGATCCAGACTAAGATATTATTAACTCTTATTGAATGCAAAACCAACCTATTTGGTTTATTTTATGTTTACATGATTTTCTAGTAGACTTAAGGAATAAAAATCCAAATTACAGAAAGCTCCGTTATCCAGATCCCGAACATTCTGGTAACAGGTCCCATACCTGTACTTATTATTTCACCTTACACCCTTTGCAGCTGTTATTGTTTTTTCCTGCAAAATAGCACATTGTTGTCTTTTCTCATAGAATATACTGATGTGCCAGACCCTGTCATCTCTCTGTGCCAGACAGAAGTGCTCAGGAATGCGAATCACGTAAAGCTACTTAAGTTGTGATTTCTAGGCAGTAGCTGTCAGTCTGCAGTGAATCTTCTGCTGGTTGCTTTCAAAGATTTAATGGTGCCCAAGGTAATTACACATCTTCCTTCGCCTGTCTCTGATTATTGTTATGCCGAGTTATCATTCATCTTTCCATTTTGTTCGGAGCACTATAATTCCTCAAGTGGAAAGCACTGCATTAAGGACTTCATTAAAATCTCACTCAGAAGAGAATTAGCCAGTGCACAGTTATGCCGGCTTTCAAGGCCAGTGTAAATTCTGTAGAGTAGTCTGTATAAACTGCTTTTTTTTCCCACTCTTGTACCTGTAAGGGCAGAGACACACAGGCAGATTCGGGGAGATTAGTCCCCGGCGACAAATCTCCTCTTCTTCGGGCGACTAATCTACCCGAAGTGCCTTCCCTGCCTTCCCGCCGGCTAGAATGAAAATCGCTGGCGGGAAGGCACTTTGGGGAGATTAGTCGCCCCAATGAAAAGGAGATTTATCGCCGGGCGACTAATCTCCCTGAATCTGCCCGTGTGTCTCTGCCCTAAAGATCCACAGGATTTTTTTCTGAAAAACAATAAAAACCAAAGAAGAAACAATAGGCCAAGAATGCCTGCTGCAATGTGTAGAGATAAGCTGCATGATAAACTAGAGATCAGCACTAGTCAGACCAGTGGTAAACTAAACAGCATTGGATTGGGGGCCCGGAGCCGCAGCGACGACTTGGAGCACGCATGCACAAATGGACGCTAGCGTGTATGGATGATGGCGCGCATGCGCCAATGGATGTGCAAGCGCGAGCCGACAGTCTAGAGAAGAGAGGGAACTGGACTAGGGGTATGCATGCGGCAGAGAAGGTAAGTGCCTGGTGCCCCCCAGGCACTTAGGCATGTGCCTACTCTGCCTACCCCTAGGCACTTAGGCATGTGCCTACTCTGCCTACCCCTAGTTCCGGCCCTGCCGGACCCATTGTGGCTGCAACCACAGGGCCCCACATAGTGCCTAAAACCACTTTAATTCCTTGTAGCAATATCCACTCTCCACACTTCCATTTATTTTCACTCAGTTCTTCCAACCTTTGTTCTGAATCAGGCACCTCTGCACCTAATGACGTAGAAAAACTCTGGAACTACCACCACCTCCTGACCAGTCAGTAGCTCCCATATCCCTTCTCCCCCAGCATCAATAGATATAGCACACTTGCACCTAAAGAAGCAGACGTCACATGCGGAGCACCGGAAATTATGCCAGGCAGACTTCCTGGTTGCAACTGCATCTGCGTTGTAATGTAGCACATGTTATTGCGGTAGGTGCAGCATCATTGCAGCATGAGAATTGCATATATGTGTCCGTAATGATGTCAAAATTCAGAGATAAAAACGGTGTAGGAAAAAAACATGTCAATTGTGTTTGAAATTGCAATCTCACGGGGTACAGGCAAGCAGGTGGTGAGATTGTCTATTGCCGTTTCAGACCGGCTTTTTTCTTCGACAACCGGAAGTCATGTCTGCCTACCCTTAATGGCGTTCTGCATGTTTGCTTCGCACGCACGTGTTTGAAATTGCACAGTGTGTCTCCAAGTGAATGCTCCATGATTTTTCTGATTTTTTTTGTGAATCTAACACAGATTCCTATATATCGGGCCCTCAGTAAGCAGTGGGTCTGCTGCCTGTAATTTTGCCCCCATAATAGCAACTTTTTACTCCATGTCCCATGCAGCCATCCCTGGCATTTCTATCAGTCGATAAACCCAACGAACTTGTGTGCCATAGCCATTTCTCCTGTTCCTTAGCCTGACCCTGGTCTATCTTTATCTCCTCAGTGATGGTGCATAGCTCTAGGGTGAGTCGATTGGAGAAGCAGTGAGTGATTCATAGTGTGTCATACTAGTTCCCATTGCATCACTGACAGGAAAAGTCAGTTCCAGGTTTAGATTCCATGTTGCTTTGGTAATGCAAATCTTATTATATGGACATACAGCTGGTGGGCTTCCCAAAGTGACCCCCTTCCACTCCTCCTGTCTGAGATTCTGTGGGTAAAACACAGCACAACTTGCATTTCCCATCTGAATATCTCACCCCACACAATCTCTCACCCATTCTGCATGCCCCATGCTATTTGGTTTATCTGATCATTTGAAATATACAGGCTGACCTTTGGGCTATCCCACTAATTGGACCACAGATAGATATAGTGCAGCTTATCTATCCTTTAAGTCTTTTGTGTAGGATGACAGGAAACTATGGGGAATTGTGGTTCCTTCCACTTCTGTATCTGTAGACACACCATCCACCTTCAGCGAAGGTCATTGCAGATGATATTCTCAGTCTTACTGAAATCCTATAAACTACTCCCTAAGTGCAGCCACAGCAGGCTTAGGGTAAGGTCGAGAGTACAATTGGCCTTAGTCATTAGCATCAGCAGCACCCATTGGGGTAACTCACCATAAAAAAAGAAAAGAAAATATTAAGGGGCAATACCTCTTTAATTTGTTTTGAACAGTCTACTACAAAGTAGAATATGAAAACAAATATATAATTGGTTGTTAATGGCAATTTCACTTAAAGACGCCATTATATAAAGGCTGGATAAACCAACCCCATTCTCTGTTACTTACTTACTAAGGGGGTGATTTATTAAAGTCTGAATGCCAAAAACTCAAAAAATGCATGTTTTTTTACTATAAAATCAAAATTTTTAGTGAATCTTGAATTTTTAGAGATTTATTATAAATATATTATTATGGAAAAAGTCTGAAACAAAGTCTGAATCATAAAATCAGGCATTTCAGACCTACTGAGGTCCCTATCCTATTTGGAGGTTTTAATGGTCTGCACTGGAATTAGCCCAAAAATCTGACTATTTTGGACGTTTTGGGCAAAAATCCCAAAAATGTGGGCTTTTCTGGAAAAAGCACGATTTGGATTTTCGCAAAATTTTTTCGTGTTTGCCCCTGATCTGATTAAATCATGCTTTTTTTTAAAATAATAAATAAGGTCTAGTTGTAGATTCTAGTTTGGTCAGACTTTTTTAATTGAAAAATTCAGATTGTGATAAATAAGGCAACAACTCAGGGGCAGATTTATCAAGGGTCGAATTTTGAATTACAAAAACTTCGAAATTCAAATAAAAAAAGACCAACCGAAATGTATTAAAAATAAAATCTAAGTTTTTTTTCTGGGTGAATAGGCCGTTTTTGGTCTTACAAATGGAAGTAACATGGTTTTCAATCGAATTCGATTCAAAGTTGCCTCTCATTCCTATAGCAAGCTATTAGACATCTTTCCTGACACTAAATTCTCCTACTGAGACCTACCTCCAACTCAGGCTCTGACACCAACCATCCCTTCCAGCAAGTGGGGTACAAAGAGACACATGGTGAATTCCGTTTTTAAAGACTATGAAAACCAGACACCCCATACCAACTATAGAACTGCCAGGAAAACAGGTTGACCTGTATAGGGAAAGAGCTCCCCTCCCAACTGCAATACAGAAGCAGCTCTCAGCTGGCTTAACCCTTATGCAAACTGCCTAAAGTATAGGTGTGCAAAACATTTACCCACCTGCAGATATTTCCAGTATATACTGTAGGTAAGGTTTGTCCAACCTGGTGCCACACAGACTCCAATGGCCACACACACCTGATGAATACTTGTCATAGGTGTTTAACCACCAATGTCTTTAATCAAAATTCTGAATAATGTCTGGGGCATGCTGGGGGTTACAGTTTTCTTTTTAGGTATCAAGTAATGTAAAATCACAAAACTGATTCACATTGGGATTGGTCATTTCCTTATAAATAAACAGCTATATGTCAATATAATCTTTGGAGTCGGACTCTAGATTGGGTGCATCCTGAACAGCTACACCCTTATGTATTGTATAGTGTAAGGCTATGGCAACATCACGTGACTCAAGGCAATAACACAGCAGTGTCTCACTATACTATTGTCACAGAAGTTCAGCTTTAGAACATCATCCACAAACACCAGCCTGTGACAATATGTAAGTGAATGATGAATTTGTTAATAGGATAACCCATTAGTTCTGCCTCGCGTGGTAGTGTTTTCTTACAACAGACAGACTGTTGGTAATAGCACTGTTTTCGATATGAGATTAATGAGCAGAATATTATTCTGGCACTGCAGACATATATCATGATAACAACAACAACTGTTAAAAGCAGTAAATTCTGAAAGATGGATATTTCTCTCTGCTGCTGGAGGAGGTGAGGGCTGCATTAACCCAAACATATACAGTCAGAGGCAATGCAAACAGTTTTGGGGTTAGGATAGTGCAATTAATATATTTTTAAGTGGACCTTTCCATCACACCGGGCCCTTAGGCATAAAATGTCCTTGGTAAAATTGCCAAAAAAAATTTGCATTGTGCAATAATTATGTTTTTTTATTATTTTTGTATAAATGTCCAATTGTCAAGCTACCACTCTTATTACATACAGCAGGAGGCTGTCAATTAGTGGCGAGACTTGCAGACTTGCAATAACTAGGCTGAAGAACAACTATTTTTCATAATTCTCTCATTGGGGCCCAGAAAGCAAGTTCTAGATACTTCAGTACTACACATCGAGTTTTGACAACCTTTATATCAGGTAATCTCCTAGAAGATTTCTGGCAAGCTAAGAGTTGTTGCCTTTTTCCAGGTCAAAGTATTTCCCTGGCAGGTCAGTATTTGGCCAGTGGGTATCAGAATTTCCTAGTCTTGAAGAACGTGGAGGGTAGGGGTTTCATTAGTTTGGGGTTTAGTTCTCTTTTAAGTCTACTAGAAAACCATGTAAACATTAAATGAAACCAATGGGCTGGTTTTACTTCCAATAAGGATTAATTATATCTTAGTTTGGATAAAGTACAAGCTACTCTTTTATTATTACAGAGAAAAATGTGGATTATTTGATTATAATGGAGACTATTGGAGATGGCCTTTCAGTAATTCAGAGCTTTACCGGACAATAGGTTTCCAGATAACGTATCCCATACCCAGGGTCGGACTGGAGGGCCCAGGGCCCACCAGGGCTCCTGTCCAGGGCCCCCCTGCTGACCCTCCAGCACCCCTGCACACAGGTTCGCGCAACCGTCACTGCAGGAAGTAGCCGCTAAATCTGGATCTGGGTGCGGATCTGGGCCCAATCCAACCCTGCCCATTCCTGTATATATATTAAAGCACTCACGGCATATATCAGGAAAACTCGACAAAACGCATCATGGTCATTGACACGTTGCAAACCCTCCACTATTTAAATGAGAAAACTAAGCACTGAGCAAAGCTGCTGGACATTCCAGTTTGCAGGGTGACGCATGATTCTGTGGGTTGCCTTTATCCAGCAGGATGGAGAACAATGTGGCACAGTCATGTCACGAATGATGATTAATTGTGCAGGCTTTAGTGAATCACAGACCCATATCTGCAGGATGGTTTGTCTTTTGTGCTTTTTCTCTCCACAAATGGATTCCAGGCCCCTTGCTTACTCCCACAATAGCCTGCTCACATTCCCCATCATCCTCCCGCATGACACATACACAGCAGAACTATGCTAGGAATAAAACAGGGCAACTTGTTGGCAGTAAATGCATTACCCTTGTGATTATTATCCCTTATTTGTATAGAGCCAACATGTTGGCTGTGAAATTTTGTCTTGGTCAGATTTAGCTTTCCTGGCACCCAAAGCCACTTATGATGTGGTACATTATGTCCCTCAGCTCTAATCCAATAGGTCATCTTATTTATACAAAATAAAATAAATTATTTACAACATCCCATTGCCCCAGCAACACCCTACAGAGCAGATTTAAATAGGAATATTCCTTTCTGGATTTTCCATGGAGGGTACGCTTTCAAGAAACAAAACGTGTGTTTATCCCTTTTTACTTTTTTTTTCAGTTTTCCTCAGGGTTTTTTCTTTGCCAAAATTGTCACTAACTTGTCATAATAATAATATGATTGTGAAGTCTTTGCTGCAATGGTGAGAACAGTTGTAATACCCATCTGGTGACAGAGTTTAGTGCTGTGTTTTTGAATGGAGAAAATAATTTGTTGGAGATCTGAGCCATGGAACCAATAAAGACTTTTATTCTTATTTCTATGGACGGTGCTGTGATTCCTTTTTCTAATGGAGAAAATAATTTCTAGTAATAGTATATTTGTTTATTTCCCCTCCAATTAATGGTTAATGTAACTTTTTTCATTTAGTTAACTTTAAAATCTGGCATGGGGCTAGATATATTGTCAGTTTCCCAATTGCCCCCATTCATGTGACTTGTGCTCTGATAAACTTCAATCACTCTTTACTGCTGTACTGCAAGTTGGAGTGATATCACCCCCTCCCTTCCCCCCCCCCAGCAGCCTAACAATAGAACAATGGGAAGGTAACCAGATAGCAGCTCCCTAATACAATTAGGGATGCACCAGATCCACTATTTTGGATTCGGCCGAACCCCCCGAATCCTTCGCGAAAGATTCAGCCGAATACTAATCTGAATCCTAATTTGCATAAGCAAATTAGGGATGGGAAGTGGAAAATATTTTTTCCTTCCTTGTTTTGTGACAAAAAGTCACGCAATTTCCCTCCCCTCCCCTAATTTGCATATGCAAGTTAGGATTTGAATTCAGTGTGGCCGGGCAGAAGGATTCAGCTGAATCCGAATCCTGCTGAAAAAGGCTGAATCCTGGATTCGATGCATCCCTAAACACAACAGCTGCCTGGTAGATCTAAGAACAGCACTCAATAGTAAAATCCAGGTCCCACTGAGACACATTCAGTTACATTGAGTAGGAGAAACAACAGCCTGCCAGAAAGCAGTTCCATCCTAAAGTGCTGGCTCTTTCTGAAAGCACATGACCAGGCAAAATGACCTGAGCTGCACCTACACACCAATATTACAACTAAAAAGAATACACTTGTTGGTTCAGGAATAAAATTTTATATTGTAGTGTGAATTATTTGCAGTGTAAACAATGTAATTTAGAAATAAAAAATACATAATACCAATCTTTAAATGCTCTAAACAGATTCCCCTCTACTGGTGGGATTAACCAAACCTTTCTAGAACGGCTTCAAATCTCAAATTGCGGTTCATCTCCTACTCAGCCCACCCAGTTCCAAGCCAAGTTGTATGGGTGCCTAGGTGCAAATTTGCCCAGTGTTTATAAATGAGCCCAAATGCAAACTGATCACACAAGGAGATGATATTTGTGATCACATTACAGTATAATGAGTTAAATGAAGCTGATAATGAACAGTTACAACAATACTCACTATGTGGCTCTCCTTCTCATGTTCATTCATGGCACCCCTGGATGCAGGGTAACCCAGTGCTTCACTGCATCCCTAAGACAGAACTCGTTCCTACACTTGGATAGTGAGGGCTGTAAGTAGGGTTGCCACCTTTTCTGGAAAAAAATACTGGCCTTCCTATATATTTATCTTTTATTAGTAACATTGGGATCAGCCATCATTTTTACTGGCCAGGAAGGTAAAATACCGGCCAGGTGGCAACCCTAGCTGTAAGAGATCCAGATAGAAGGAAAATTATGGCTCCATTGGGCAAATTCTAGGTTATGTCATGCAGGGCTGCAAACTATGAATGGTGGCATGTATGCCTCAGGATACATTAAAAAAAAGCCAAATTGACCAAGAAATCAGTTCTTTTTATTTTATAACTCATGTAATATATCAAAGTTAAAAAAACATTGAAAAAATCTCTGTTTGGCAGACATTTTCCATCAGACATGTTAAATAATTGACTGACATGCTAAAATGTAACACTTTCCAATAAATAGCACACGTGCCTATGGGCAAAATCTGATTTCAGATAATTATCTGCTGAGCTGCATAAATATAATTGAGGACCACATGGCTCCTCTGCTAATGGCAGTGTCATTTAGCTTCATTTCGACATCTGTTGGTGTTTGTTTGGCAGAACAAATGAGTCTGTTTATATTTGGCAAGTGCAGAACGAGCTCTGCTAGCCTCAAACCCATCGATGTCAGAATTCAAGGGCCAAACTTCTTATGATGTACCGTCATTTGAAACTTCATTAGCTCCCAAGTAAAGTAAAACACATTATTCAGTGAAAGATTAAGGCAGGAGCATCGCTGGGCAAGGTAATAGTTGCTACTAGATAACAATAACACCCTGCTGTAACGACAGCAATAAAAGAATAGTTATAAAGTTATAAGCTTTCTCCTGAGAGATCTGCTGGTAGAAAATACCGATTGGCTTAAAATGGAGTGAACAATTCCTAATAGGGAAATACATTGCTGAGCCCCTGACTGCGTAGAAGTGAACACCCAATAACTCTGTACAATATCAAGTCACTGACTAGTAAGAGATACATTTCCTATAAAGCTATACAATACTGGGTCACTGACTGCAGAGAGATAACTGCACTATAAAGCAGTACTGAGTCACTGATTAAGGCCGTTTATTGAAGAGCATACACAACGGGCCATTTAACCAACTTGAGATCATAGATAGATTGGCCCATTTTTCTGAGGACTGTTGCATAAAGTATCGCATATGGGTTTTATTATCAGTGTCTTAACAAGTCGTTAAATATTGTGTTCATATTAATGTATTGCATTGCTCTGTTAGTCATCCATTTCCATATACTGGACTAAATATCCAGTATGGAAAAAAGTGTGAGCAACGGCCTTTCGGGGGCTGTTGGGGCAGCATCCCGATGCCGTCCCCCTGATCTGTGCCATTTTTATTCTTTAGAATGCTTTACCATACCTGAGTAAACAGCTCTAGACATTGTCTCTGTTTGTTTAGGATAGCAGTTGACATATTAGCTTGGTGTGACATCACTTCCAGCCTGAGTCTCTCCCTGCTCATTCATAACTCTGGGCTCAGATTACAGCAGGGAGGGGGAGAGTGAGAGAGGAGCAAACTGAGCATGCTCAAGCCCTAGCCCTGGAGGTTTAAGCTGAAAACAGGAAGTCTGATACAGAAGCCCATGAGTACACAATAGACAGAAAGAAATGCTGTGTTTCTTTTGACAGAGGACTCAGAGCAGCATTACTTTGCCATATTTGTGCAGCAAGAGTCCATTTATGCATGAAACACATGTTCATATTCAAAGTTCCTTCTAAAAAAACAGACCCTTCTAGTGCCATAAAAGATGAGCTTTATAACAGAGATTAAGTAGATTAGTGAAGAGCACAATTTAGTCGGGGTTCAAGTGGGTGAAAGTGCTTTGAAGTGAAAAACAATTTGAGGCAAAGGGCTGCATGTTCAAAAGAGATGAGCAGTCATACTGGCCATGCGCTTCCTTCTATACTAAGGGGCCCATTTATTAAAGGTCGTATTTAAGTGGTATTAGAGCTTTTTGAAACAACAATAAAACTCTGTTTCTCTAGAAGGAACTTTGAATATGAACATGTGTTTTATGCATAAATGGACTCTTGCTGCATAAATATGGCTGCCCCCTCATAAAGGAACATGGGGGTAAGAAAGGTGTAAAAGCATCAGGCAAATACTTTTATGGCAAAATTATAAATATCATTCAAAGACAATGTTATGATAGATATAAAAAAGACAAGAAAATTAGTGATGAGCGAATTTATTCTCCAGCCATGGATTTGTGGCGAAATTCTGCATTTCAACATGTGCGACTGGCAAAAATTAGCTGAGAAAAAACGCCTATAAGAAAAAAAACACCCATTGACTTTAATGCATTAGGACAAAAAAGTCGCCAAAAAAAATGCCCATTGACTTTAATGCATTTGGAGCGAGAAAAATTGTTGCGTGCGTAAAAAACTGTTGAGCATAAAAACACCCTTTCACTTCAATACGTTTTGCGAATTTTCGCCGTTTCATGAATATATGTATAAAAGATCCTATAACAATCTGTTATATATTATTAAAATATATTTTTCAGCTTTTGATGTATTAGGACCTGTAATGTATCTGTAATTCAATTTATCTGTGCTCCTTCCGTGATAGAAAAAGGCAATATGGTCTGTTTCTAGTCTGACAAAATGATTGAATTTCTTTTTTTCTGGAGCAGACGCGAGATAACACAATTGTGTAATTTGATGAATCTGAAACCTTATTGGCAGGAGGCAAGCGGCCACCTGTGGTATGAATGAAGAAAAAATTCTCAATGTATTTCTTATTTTTATTTACTCTCACTCCCTACTAAATATCATGAATTCTCTTGCCTCATCTCATTATTCTGCAGACAAAGCACATGTCTGATCATATTACAATGTGTAATCACAGTCAGAATTCTCAATGTAGATGCATGCTTTTAGCTTTCCAAATGTATAATATATTTGTAAATAAAATCATGTGAATATTTATGTGAGAAATAAAAAGGGCCAATTAGATTTTACAAGATATAACATATTGGGCAATGTTAGAGAATAGAAACTGGATCAAGTGCAAGGTACTGTTTTATTATTACAGAGAAAAATGGAAGTCTATGGGAGATGGTTTTTCTGTAATTCAGAGCTTTCTGGATAACGGGTTTCTGGATAACGGATCCGATACCTGTATCTGGTGGAAAATGCTATAGGACTCTATACTGTTGAGTATTTATGTATGAAAACCTTTCACAGTGTCACTTGGTAAGACTGGGCTACAGGCATAACCTTGGATCATGTAGATGGAGGAGAGTCATCTAAGCAGGTTTAGCAGGTTGCATTTATTAAGAAATACTACTACAGGTATAGGATCACTTATCCAGAAACCCGATATCCAGAAAGCTCCGAATTACGGAATGCCCGTCTCCCATAGACTCCATTTTATCCAAATAATCCAAATTTTTAAAAAATTATCCCCTTTTTAAAACAGTACCTTGTACTTGATGCAAACTAAGATATAATTAATTCTTTTTTAGAATTCACATTTGTCGGGATTTATTAAAGTCCGATGCTGCAAAAAGTCTGGATCTGAAAATCCAGCATCTCAGACCTTCCGAGGTTGTATAAGTCAATGGGAGAGGTCCCTATCCTATTTGGAAGTTTCTGTGGTCTGCACAGGAATTAGTCTGAAAATCCAACTATTTGGGGCTTTTCAGGCAAGAATCCAAAAAAAATTATACGATTCGGGAAAAACCTCTGAAAAAAATCGGAGTTTCATCGAATTTTCCCCTGATACGATTAATTGTGCTTTTTTTAATAATAAATAATGTCCAATCGTGAATTCTAGTTTAGTTGGACTTTTTCTATTTAAATAATCTAAAAAATTTAGATTTTAGTAAATAACCCTAAGGGGCCGATTCACCAAGCTCGAGTGAAGGATTCGAAGTAAAAAAACTTCGAATTTCGAAGTAAAAAAACTTCGAATTTCAAAGTTTTTTTTGGGCTACTTCGACCATCGAATGGGCTACTTCGACCTTCGACTACGACTTCGAATCGAAGGATTCAAACTGAAAATCGATCGACTATTCGACCATTCGATAGTCGAAGTACTGTCTCTTTAAAAAAAACTTCGACCCCCTAGTTCGCCATCTAAAAGCTACCGAAGTCAATGTTAGCCTATGGGGAAGGTCCCCATAGGCTTGGCTAACTTTTTTTGATCGAAGGATATTCCTTCGATCGTTGGATTTAAAGGAAAACTATACCCCCCAAACAATGTAGGTCTCTATTAAAAGATACTGAGTAAAACAGCTCATGTGTAAAACCCTGCTTCATGTAAATGAACCATTATCATAATAATATACTTTTTTAGTAGTATGTGCCATTGGGTAATCATAAATAGAAAACTGCCATTTTAAAAAAGAAGGGCCGCCCCCTTAGATCGTAAGATTCACTGTGCACACATACAAACCACATGTAAGGTCACATGAGCCAATTAACAGACAGAGTTCTGCCTTTTGCTTCCTCACTACTTCCTGTTACAGTTAGAGTTGAAGTATTTCTGGTCAGGTGATCTCTTCCTGTTACAGTTAGTGTTGTAGTATTTCTGGTCAGGTGATCTCTGAGGCAGCACAGATAGAGTCACGAAATGGTGGTTCAAGGCAAGAGATGTAAAAGGGCAATATTTATGTAAATATATATTCCAGTTTGGTAAGATTCTTTAATATGTCATTCAATTTGATATAAACGATCTGTTGCTTAAGTATTCATTTTGGGGGTATAGTTTTCCTTTAAATCCTTCAAATCGTTCGATTCGAAGGATTTAATCGTTCGATCAAGGAATTATCCTTCGATCGTTTGATCGTACTATCTGCGCTAAATCCTTCGACTTCGACATTCGAAGTCGAAGGATTTTAGTTCCTAGTCAAATATCGAGGGTTAATTAACCCTCGATATTCGACCCTTGATGAATCGGCCCCTTAGTGTCTGCATATTTACATTTTTTCTGTGAGTTCTTCCTTAAATCCACCGTGTGTATATTATTGGCTTTACTGTAACAATGACAGAATAACATGAGTACAACAGCGTCTTCCCTCTTTGCTCTCTACTTCAGCCAAGGAATATATTAACAGAAACCTTGCTGTGCTTTTAGCATCATCTCACATGTAACAGCCTTTTACCCAAACAATCAATAACGTGTTACACATTATTCTACATGGTCAGAAAATACTGGAAACATAATTTATTCCTCCACAGTGTTCTCTGATGGTGATGTCACATATGCTAGAAAGCTGAGGTTGCTTGTCCAGCCAAGAAGACATGTTATCTGCAATTCCCAAAAGACGACATGCAGAAGGCATGGACATAACTCCATCATGCAGCAAAATAGAAATGAGTAATTTAGGGGTCACGTTGACATCCTTTAAAGGGATGCTGTCATGGGAAAACATGATTATTTCAAAACACATCAGTTAATAGTGCTGCTCCAGCAGAATTCTGCACTGAAATCCGTTATTCAAAAGATCAAACAGATTTTTTTATATTTAATTTTGAAATATGACATGGGGCAAGATATATTGTCAGTTTCCCAACTGCCCCAAGTCATTTGACTTGTGCTCTGATAAACTCCAGTCACTCTTTACTGCTGTACTGCAAGTTGGACTGATATCACCCCCCTCACTTTCCCCCCAGCAGCCAAACAAAAGAACAATGGGAAGGTAACCAGATAACAGCTCCCTAACACAAGATAACAGCTGCCTGGTAGATCTAAGAACATCACTCAATAGTAAAATCCAGGTCCCACTGAGACACATTCAGTTACATTGAGTAGGAGAAACAACAGCCTGTCAGAAAGCAGTTCCATACTAAAGTGCTGGCTCTTTCTGAAAGCACATGACCAGGCAAAATGAGCTGAGATGCACCTACACACCAATATTACAACTAAAAAATACACTTGCTGGTTCAGGAATGACATTTTATATTGTAGAGTGAATTATTTGCAGTGTAAATAATGTAATTTAGAAATAAAAACTACATCATAAAAATCATGATAGAATCCCTTTAAACTGTCTGCAAAGGACACATTACTCTGCAATATGCCTCTTTTTAAGGATCTGCTCATCAACTCGAAATATAACTATCATTTTGCTATTGTTTCATCTCCTCTCTCCCTTTAGCACTTGTAACTCCTCACAAGACATAGTTCTTTTCTTCCACTTACTCCTACAGCATCACCCAGATTTCCCTATTTACAGTAAAACCCCAGAGTTATCCCGCACACTTATATCGATGCATCATTCACTATTCACGTGTCTGCACAACATTGGCTTCCAGTCACAGTGAAAGTCCTATAGAGAGCAGAACATCTCAGCGGAAGTAATACACTTCATTCACACGAGTAATACTCTTCATTCACATGAGTACTGTTTACTTACACTGCATGTAATAACCTCTTGGGAAGTGCCCTTGAGATATAAATGAGGCGGATGAGATGTGCTTAGTTATAACTGTGTTTGTTTTTCACATTTACAGTCCATCATACTGCCACTCAAGATTTTCTCACAAAACCTTTATAGAATTGTATCCAACATACTAATACAGTCTAAAACACAACCTAAGTATATTGCACAGATGATCTTGTTTTTACTCTTAATTGTTTGACCTACCATACCGCTTTTTGGTAAAAATGTATTGTTGTTATTACTGTATATTACATTATTAATGTGAAAACGTATTGCAGGCACTTGCTTTTATTATGTTTATCAAGAAGCCCATGGAGCGCCCCTGGGACAGGTGAAGTGGTGAGGGGCATGACTGAGGGACGAGTAGGACAATAGGGTTGTACTTGAATGCTAGGCATTCTGGGGATTGTAGGAAAAAGGAGGCAAGGAAGAAGGAGGGCCCTGGTCTTTAAATAGGGGTGAGAAAGGCGGGAAGAGTCAGCTTACTTTTAGGAGTACTGGGTTTCCCTCCAGGGTTTCCCTCCCTCCCGCCCGCCAGACAGGGGATTATGTCGCAGCTTGGCGTAGTGGGGCTCCCCTACTGTGTAGCCAAAAGGGGGTGGTAGTGCCAAGGTGAGTTGGCCTGGGGCTAGGCCTAGGGGCAAGGAGGCACAGCAGGTATGAAAACAAGTGATGGTGGTCTAGCCTTAGGCTGGAGAACGGGTATGTATGTGAACAGGAATACTGTTAAGTTATTGCAAGATATTGTTAAATGCAGCCTTCAGCGGCTTGTAATTTTACACATGTCAATTTGTTACTCATTTGTTACTCATTTGTTTTTATAATAATGATGGTTTGTTGGTAAATAATTTTACCAAGTTTTGAATAAGGTTATGGAATAAAACAAGCTGCGGCCTTTTCACCCAGTAAGTCTTATGGTTTGATTATTGGTGGGGTTAATAAAGTTTTGGGAACGACATCGAGTCACACTAAAGGTGGCCATACACGGATAGATCCGCTCGTTTGGCGATGTCGCCAAACGAGCGGATCTCCCTCCGATATGCCCACCTTGAGGTGGGCAATATCGGGCTGATCCGATCGTGGGCCCTAGGGCCCAACGATCGGATCCTAGCGTTCGCCAAACGGGCAGTCGGATCGCGGGACCGCATCAACGAACAGATGCGGCCGCGATCCGACGGGATTTTTAACCCCATCCGATCGAGATCTGGCCGACTTTCGGCCAGATCTCGATCGGGGAAGCCCGTCGGGGGCCCCCATACACGGGCCAATAAGCTGCCGACTTGGTCTGTCGGCAGCTTTTATCGGCCCGTGTATGGCCACCTTAAGTCATGAATACATCGGCCCTGTTATGATTAAAAAAGTGCCTTTTTGCTGAGCTCTTTTCCTTATTTCTTGATACAACCTGTTTACTTCCGTAGCGCTAGAGGCCATTGATTGTTTTCCTCGTTTACGTCCTTATGTAGATTCAGGTAAACAAAAAACATTTTTTTTTGTAGAATGAGCTGCTTCTGGTTCACTCCCATCTGAGAATTTATGAAGATGGAACAATGGCCAAAATTAATTTATACAAATATTCAACAATGGAACATTTGATAATGGTAACAATATTGATAGTTATCAAAGAGTAAAGAAACACTATAAAAGAAAATAAATATTGTAAACACAGATATGGGATCCATTATCCAGAAACCCATTATCCAGAAAGCTGCGAATTACGGAAAAGCGCTCTCCCATAAGGGCAAATTCACCATCGACGGCTTTGCTCACATCGCAACACTTCCGTAGGTGTAGATTTGCCAGGACAACGCTAATTCACTAAAATCCGAAGTTGCGTCCAGGGCACGGGCGATGGTGAAGTTGCGCTAGCATTACTGTGCCAAGTGAAGCAAAGTTGCACTAGCATTGGTTCATTTGCAAACGGCTCAAAGTTAAAGTTGAATGGACGTATATGTTGCAGCAAATACATTACATTACACAAGCCTGGGAAGCTTAATAAAATAAAATAAAGTTGTTATATTGCCCTACACATGAGCCCACTGTATAGTTTATGTGCCATATGTTAGGAAATGTAAGGGGGAAGCCTGTTAACCCCAAAAAAATTTACGCTCTTTTGCAGCCTATCACCCTGATAAAAGGAAAAGACGCCAGCGTTTTTTGGGTCTTAGAAAAATTTTCAGTTATTTTTTTAGGAACTCCTATCTACTCTATTGTACTACGTCTGGTCTGAGGTGGTGAAGGCAAGTCTGGCGCAAGAGGTAACGTTCAGTAAAACCTGCGTCTTAGTGAATTTGCGTAGTTACGTCCTTTCACCAGAGCGCCAGGTGTTAGGGAGCGAAGTACTGCTAGAGTCTATCTCCTTCCCTAGCGAAGTTACGCTGGCGACCATTAATAAATCGGCGAAGTACCAAAATGAAGTCACGCTGGTGAATTTTCGCCTGTCACTTCGCCCTTTAGTAAATGTATGTACCATGTATGTTGCTGAACTATCCAACAACCTCGTTGAATTTAGTCGGTTTCTGCACAACCAAGTTTCTTGCATTCAGTTTCAGTGGAAATGTTGCCCCTTACACTGATAATGCTCTGGTGTACCATCGGTTTATCAACAATGTTGACATTTTGCATTTCATTATTTATTAGTGTCCCTATGAATGAGTCTCTTCTTATTGATAATTGTTTTAAAGTAATACATAAACAGAGTGGGGCGCGAATTTATTCGCCCATCACTATTTATACTCCCCCCCATGCAATTACCCTAATCATAATAGTTGTATATCAAATGACGGCCCTGCTGGCAACAGGAAACCTGACCCTGTAGCAGTACTCCTGACTTTCTTGTGCGGGACAGGAAACAGCGGAGCAGCCATCTTGAAGGAGGCAAATTAACTTTATAGTAGGGATGCACTGAATCCAGGATTCTGTTCAGATTCGGCCTTTTTCAGCAGGATTCAGATTCGAATCATTCTGCCTGGCCGAACCAAATCTGAATCCTAATTTGCATATGCAAATTAGGGGCAGGGAGGGAAATCACGTGGCTTTTTGTCACAAAAATGTTTCCCCTTCCCACCCCTAATTTGCATATTCAAATTAGGATTCAGATTCAGAATCCTTCGCAAAGGATTCCGGGGTTCGGCCGAATCCAAAATAGTGTGTTTGGTGCATCCCTACTTTATAGGTTAGGTCCCTACACCTAGGGGTGACACACTGGACCACAATGCACTGGAGACTAAGGGGCAGATTCACTAATGGTATCAGCTTCGCACCCAACGCACCACTTCGCCAGGAGGAAATATGTTACAAATATGCTAATTAACTAAAATGCAAAGTTTCAGCTCGGGCGTTAAACGCTGGCGACTTTTCGCAAGCGTTACTTCAGGAAGTGTGAGCATTTCATAGAGAAGATGCATTAGCATTTATTAGTGCCTAGCGAAACTTCCCTAGTGATCTTGCGCTTAGGTCAGTTTGCACCTGGCGGGAAATTTAAAGTTGTATGGACGTCTTTATTATAAATGTTGGTGCAAATGCTTGAAGTTACCACTTTTTATTACACATGTCCAGGGAACCTTTATAAAGACAAGAGAGTTAATATAATGCCCTACACATGAGCTCATTGAAAAATAAATGTTCCATATGTAATAAAATGTCTGGAGAAAACTGCTTACCCAAAAAGTCAGGACTTTTTCAGGCAATCCTGCTTAAAAAAAAGGAAAAGTCGCCAGTGTTTTTTTGAACTTTGATGCATTTTCAGCACACAGGATATGATGTAAGTGACAGAAGATTGAGGAAGATCGAGCTGCTTTCTATATAAAATATGATCAGGAGAGGCCTGAATATAAAGATGAGTAATTAACAATAGCAATAACAATAACTGTGTAGGCCCCATTTGAGAGCTGGAAAGAGTCAAAAAAATAATTAAAGAAACTATAAAAAATAAAAGCCAATTGAAAAGTTTTAAAATAAGTCATTCTATAACATATAATAAGTAAACTTAAAGGTGAACTGCCCCTTTAAAGGAGAACTAAAGCCTAACTAAAGAAGTAGGTAGAAATGTTGTACATGGTGTTTTGTGCTTCTGTACCAGCCCAAGGCAACCACAGCCCTTTAGCAGCAAAGATCTGTGTCTCCAAAGATGCCCCAGTAGCTCCCCATCTTCTTTTCTGCTGATTCACTGCACATGCTCTGTGCTGCTGTCACTTACTGAGCTTAGGGACCCACTCACAATATACAGTACACATAGAATAGAAATGTCACAATATAAGGCTGATTAGTAATTAATACACATAATTACTACATGGCAGCACAGAAACCAGTGCAATTAGCATCAGAATTGAATAATCAGCAAACCTGTAGCATCAGCTTATATTACAGCCAGGGAAGCTCATTTTCTGCTGGATAATTAGTGACGAGCCCTAAGCTCAGCTTCTCAACAGCCAATCAGAGCCCACTGAGCATGTGAGTGTCACAGACACTTTCCAAGATGGTGACCCCCTGTGACAAGTTTGAAGTCCTGGATCATTGCTGATATTGAAACTTTAGCCTCGAGCAATAAGTCCAGTATATGAAATATAGAATGATAGGTTGTGTAAATCATATAGAGAATGCCAACTGAATCCATTTTAATTCCAGGTTTTAAGGGCTGCACATTTCTACAAGACACAGTATGGCATCAGAGGTGTATTCCAATCCAGTCTTACTGCTGTTCTAAAATGAAAATAAATGTTCTGTACAATCCTAAGTTTCTTTGTTCAGTATTTGTTGTGTAGGACATACTTAGTGAATCTCAGCTATGATAGTTATTTGCCTAAGAATTACAAAAATGTTTTTGTGTTTTTTGGAGGGGGGGGAGAGTCACATAGCAACGAGAGGAAAGGTCGTACATACTCAGCTGCAGATGAGGTTATTCCTTCAGAGAGGGCGCAGCTGATCACCGAGAAAACAATATGTTCCCCCTTTTAGGTTGGGAGCGGTCAGGAGCAATGAGGTCACCTTAGATAAAATACCCTGAAGACTCCGAGCTGGGATTGCCACATCCACACATATTTCTATTTATCCTTATTGAACTCTATACAACCTACTAGACTCTCGTTCCACAAGTGAAGCAATTGGCCGGTAAAAATTATGGTTGATCCCAATGTAATTAATAGGGAAAAAAGATTAATAAATAAGAAGCCCTTGAACTTTTAGGGTCCTGTAATGTATGGCACTTCATCACCAGCAGAAAATCTTCTCTTTCATTTGCAGGGTCTGCTTCCTATATATTTATGCCACCGGCTATAAAGCACCTGATAGTTGGAATCTCTGACTCCAAGGGGCAGATTCACTAAGCTCGAGTGAAGGATTCGAATGAAAAATACTTCGAATTTCGAAGTATTTTTTGGGTACTTCGACCATCGAATTGGTTAAATTCGTTCGAATTCGAACGAAATCGAACGAATCGAACGAAAAATCGTTCGACTATTCGACCATTCGATAGTCGAAGTACTTGCCCTTTAAAAAAAACTTCGACCCCCTACTTCGGCAGGTAAAACCTACCGAAGTCAATGTTAGCCTATGGGGAAGGTCCCCATAGGCTTGCTAACCTTTTTTTGATCGAAGGATTTTCGTTCGATCATTGGATTCAAATCCTTCGAATCGTTCGATTCGAAGGATTTAATCGTTCGATCGAACGAAAAATCCTTCGATCGATCGATCGAAAGATTAGCGCTAAATCCTTCGACTTCGATATTCGAAGTCGAAGGATTTCAATTCGAGGGTCGAATTTCGAAGTATTTTTTACTTCGAAATTCGACCCTTAGTGAATCTGCCCCTTAGTGTCCTGTGTGCAGGGCTACCATTAGAAATCACGGGGCCCGGCCCCCAAGCCCCACCCCAGATCCCGCCCACCCCATCCCACAGTTAAAAGACCACACAGACCTCACAATTATTTCACTTTATTAAATCCATAGATGCTTCCTTTAAAACCCGACCGCCAACTTTGCTAGAAACATGTTCCCGGCAAGCGGGGAAAAGAAAAGGTATTATCTCCCTCTTATATAAATATTTAGTATCGGTGAATACTGGGGATCCCCTTAAATATATGATTGATTGGGAGAAAGATTTGGGACGTTCCATATCTCAGCAGGAGTGGAACTTAATCTGGAACACTGTTTATAAAATTTCTCCTAATACTGCCATCAAAGAATCTACGTATAAGGTCATGATGCGCTGGTATCTTACCCCAGCCAGAAAACATAAATTTGATCCTTCTACTCCTAACTCTTGCTTCCGGGGTTGCACTGAAATTGGAGATTATATGCATATATGGTGGACATGCCCCATAGCAGTATCATATTGGCAAGAGGTTTTCCACATGCTTGGAAGGGTTTTTAATAAACGTATTATTCCGGAGGCCACTATAGCGCTTTTAGCTAGTTCAACCAAAGACCTTACTAAACCCCAGAATATATTAATGGGGCAAATTTTAGCTGCAGCAAGAATCAACTTAGCAAAGCACTGGCTACAACCGATTATAGACTCTCACGGTATAATTGGAAAAATCACTCAGACTCAGAATATGTTATATTTAACAGCTTTATTAGCAGACACAGTGGAAAAACATACGCAAATTTGGGCACCATGGAATATATTTCTTCAATCGTGAGAGATAGACAGTCACTCAATGTAACAGAAATCGTACTGGTGAAAACAATTCATTATCGATGTTATTCTATACTAATGTTTCTTTTCCTTTGAAAATTCTGTATTGGAAATATTTATGCTTACCATTTGTTAATGCATATGTTTTTGAAAAATAAAAGAGATATATAAAAAAAAAAGACCACACAGACATCAGCTCTAAAAACGGTAACCCCCACACACAAGTTATAAAACGCTATTGATGGTCAGGGCCCCCTATAAGTTAAAAAAAAAAACATAAAAAAAAAAAATCATTGGCGCCAGGGACCCCATAAAAGTTTTTTAAAAATCAGTGGTGGTCAGGCCCCCCCCATAAGTTAAAAAAAATGTTGGTGCCAGGGCCCCCCTTACAAGTTAAAAAAAACATTGGGGCCACAGAGAATATTTAAAAAAAAAAAAAAACATTGGTGGCCTGTAAAGTATTAAAATAATACATGTGTGGCTAGGGCTTTAAAAAAATAAAAAAAAACACACATTGGACATTCGTCAGTTAGGGACTTCGACTTTTTGGCGGTTCACGACTTACAAAGAGGCGGCACAGCTTCTGCGCTGCCAAGGGGGGCCCAGCTATTTAAAGAACTGCACAGTTGTACCCCCTGTGGTTCCCTGATGGTGGCCCTGCCTGTTTGTAAGGGCCCTATGATACCCCCCACCTTAACCCCTCACTGTTATAAAAAATATCTTCCATTGGAAACACGAATCTTCCCTTGAGACAATAAAAAAGGAATCAGGTTTATGGATTAAAGGGCCACAGCTTTAATAGATTCAAACATTATAATAATGACACATTGCAAGATGATTTAGCAGTCAAAATATAAAATGTAAATGACTAAATTAACCCACCCCCACCTTTTACAAACAGTGAGCTGCCGATCAGGCCAACCAAGCAGAATTGGTCAGGTGGGCAAGTAATAATGTAAACCATCTACCATCATCTACAGGGGGATCTACGCCTTACACATATGCTCTAGTTTGCCATAAACATCCCCCTGGCACCCACAACTGGCAAGCATTCCCCCCTTGAAAGTCGCAAACAATCATCATACCATAACCCTTTGCTACACTAGGGGGGTTATTTACTGAACTCAGAATACCAAAAACCTGAAAAATTTGTGTTTTTTTAAAGAACACAGAATTTTTAGTGGAAAAAAAACCCCACGCATTTATTATATCCGGCATCTCACACCTGCCGAGGTTGTATAAAAGTCAATGGGAGCAGGCCCGGATTTGTGGCGAGGCCACAATGGCCCAGGCCTAGGGCGGCATGTAGGGTATGGGGATGTGTGCTGGCGTTCCAGGGTTTGGTTTGGGATTCAGTTCGGGATTTGGCCAGGATTCAGTCTTTTTCAGCAGGATCCGGATTCAGCCGAATCCTTCTGCCCGGCCGAACCTAATCCGAATCCTAATTTGCATATGCAAATTAGGGGCGGAAGGGAAATCGTGTTACTTTTTGTCACAAAACAAGGCAGTAAAAAATTTTTCCCCTTCCCACCGCTAATTTGTATATCACATTCAGATTCATATTCGGCCGAATTCAAACTAGTGGATTTGGTGCATCCCTAGCTGGCGTGCGTGCACTTGCACAACTGAGGGGAGGGGGCGGTGCCGGCCTAGGGGCGCCAGAAAGAGAAATCCGGCCCTCAATGGGAGAAGTCCTAAAGATATTTTGATCTGCGCTTATTTAGTGGTTTTCAGGCAAAAATCAGAAACATTTTCCGGAAAGTGTATTGATAAATAAGGAGAAACGTACGGATTTGATCGGAGTTCTTTTCAGAAAATATTGAGAAAAATTCGGACTTTGATCAATGGACCTCTATGGCTGGGCAGGAGACACACTGCAATGGTTTGTGCAAACTGGAACTCGCCACTGACACCCCCACAGTCCATAGAAACTGCAGGCACATGGGGGGGCACTAGAAACTACTAAATCCATCCAATCTCCCTGTTCAATGTAAAGATCCAATTGGCTAAGCACTCACTATAACGGTCGTACCCTTTACTCACTGTACCCTGAGCACTCAGAGAAGATGGATCACCTTTGTGATAAATGTTCCTGCCAATATTAGTGGCGCCTTTCTGTTTTATATCCTTCATGTTTGGATTCATTATGTGAGGCACCTTTTATATATTTCATAGTGACAGACAATAGTGGGGATATGACCCATAACTAACCCTATAAGTGCCTGGATAATCATATATTCTGCCCTTTATAAACACGGATTAGTCATGTATTGAAAGGGAACTGGAAACTAGAAATCCCAGTATATGGCCGTCCAACTGGGAGTCCAGGATACGCCCCTTCAAGGCATTTTTATGGCCTCCAGACTTGTCCCCCACAACTTAAATATAATATGGCCCCTGAACCACAGCATTGGATGTCTTATTAGATAATTATCCTGCTATATGGAAAAAGACAGTGCTGTCTTGCAGCAATCTTCAGGGCAGAGACACACGTAGAGATTCGGGGAGATTAGTCGCACGGCAATGAATCGCCTCTTCTTCGGGCGACTAATCTCCCGAACATCCTTCCCGCCGGCTAGAATCTAAATCGCCGGCTAGATGGCATTCAGTGGGATTGCCTCACAAGGAAACTTCAGGCGACTTCGGAAAACGAAGCGTTCCGAGTGCCATCCCACCGACGATTTCGATTCTAGCCGACGGGAAGGCATTGCGGGTAGATTAGTCGCCCGAAGAAGAGTCGATTTGTCGATGGGTGACTAATCTCCCCGAATCTCTACTTGTGTCTCTGCCCTTAAAACTATAGTGGAAAATCTCTTATGTCACCCTGCCCTCTGCTGGTCAAACCTGTAACTTACATGGCAGATTTTTTATTTATTTTTTGACAATTAGGATTCAAACTTTTCCTTGATATCCTATACTGGAAATTAAATTTGACAAAAGTATTAGGAATTTGGCATCAAAATAACGATAAATATTTGTTTCCTTTGATGCAAAGATTAAATCAACATAAACTCCAAGAATACAATAACACGGGGAGGCACATTTATCAAGGGTCGAATCTTGAATGTGAGTTTTTTTAAACTCCCTTAAATTCGATTGAATTTGAAATTTGATTGGGGGAAATGTATTAAAAAAATTGAATTGTTAAAACACGGACGGATTTTACCAATCCAAAAACTAAAATCGAGTTTGAATCGAATTATACAAATACAAGGGTCCTCAGCACTCAACCCATTATCAATATATTTAAGACATTTTGTGCATACTGCTACTGAAAAATGCCTTACCCTTTAAACAAAACAGGGATTGTTTGTCCATATATTGCATATTTAAGCTGAACAACTACGTCACAGTCATCCCATATCTGGCCAGTCCTACGCTTAATTTTCATCTGATTCATTAAGAATTCTATTGCTTCATTATACATTTACCTGCAACTTACTTGCTGCTTTCAAAGTAAAACTCCCAAACTTGGCTGCCCTTTTATTAGACACCAGTGGGATCACCTGACTATAGTTGGGAAGGGTGGGAGCTACAACATGGAGCTGGTCACTTCCAGACATTTCATAACATATGGAACATATTTTACAGTGGGCTCATGTGTTGGGCATTATACTAACTCTCTTGTCTGTATTAAGGTTCCCTGGACTTGTGTAATATAAACTGATAACTTAAACTTTCAAAATGAATCAGTTAATAGTGCTGCTCCAGCAGAATTTTGCACTGAAATCCATTTCTCAAAAGAGCAAACAGATTTTTTTATATTCACTTTTGAAATCTGACATGGGTCTAGACATTTTGTCAATTTCCCAGCTGCCCCATGTCATGTGACTTGTGTCTGCACTTTAGGAGAGAAATGCTTTCTGGCAGGCTGCTGTTTTTCCTTCTCAATGTAACTGAATGTGTCTCAGTGGGACATGGGTTTTTACTATTGAGTGCTGTTCTTAGATCTACCAGGCAGCTGTTATCTTGTATTAGGGAGCTGCTATCTGGTTACCTTCCCATTGTTCTTTTGTTTGGCTGCTGGGGGGGGGAGGGAAGGGAGGGGGTGATATCACTCAAACTTGCAGTACAGCAGTAAAGAGTGATTGAAGTTTATCAGAGCACAAGTCACATGACTTGGGGCAGCTGGGAAATTGACAATATGTCTAACCCCATGTCAGATTTCAAAATTAAATATAAAAAAATCTGTTTGCTCTTTTGAGAAATGGAGTTCAGTGCAGAATTCTGCTGGAGCAGCACTATTAACTGATTCATTTTGAAAAATTTTTTTTTTCCCATGACAGTATCCCTTTAAACCATTTGCAGCAACATTTATAATTTAAATTTCCTGCCGTATGCAAATTGACCAAAGGCCAAGATCACTAGGGAATTTTCGCTAGGCACTAATGATCGCTAGTGAATCTTCGCTACGAAATGCTCGCACAGCCAAAGTAACGCTAGCAAAAAGTCGGCAGTTTTCGACGCCCGGGACGAAATTTTGTATTTCAGTGAATTAGCGTATTGATATCATATTTGCGCCTGTCGAAGTGGTATGATGGGTGCAAAGCTGACGCTGGCGAAAATTCTCCCGTTTGTGAATCTGCCCCTATGAATCTAGGTGTGTCCTTGAGGTCTGGTGGCAGCCCCACTACTGGGAATCACTGGTGTTTATATTTTATGTTTGAAACTTCATACACAGTCTTCATATTATATATATTCTATTTACTCTTCTCAGTATTATACATTTATTAAAATGCACTGCCTGCTGAAAATTCTAATATAAAAGGATACCTTGGCTTCCCGCATGAAGTTTGTTTTATATCTTGATTTAATGGCAGCAGTTTCCATTGTGCAATTAGGCATGGGCAGAAGCGATGGGTGAATTTGCCCCGTTTTGGCGAAAAATCCACGAAATGCCGCCGGCGTCTCGTTTGGGATGCGGGCGTCCGTGTTTTTTTCGCCCATCACTAATGGGCAGTGTTATGTAAAGTATGTAGCAATAGTGCACTTCATTTATGGAGATGTAAAGACAATAATAAAGGTTCTATTTGTCTTCATTATTTATTTTTTATAGTTTTTAAATGATTTTCTTTTTTCTTCTGACTCAGCTTTTAAATGAGGTTCACTGACACCGTCTAAAACACAAATGCTCTGTAAGGCTACAATTGAATTGTTATTGCTACTTTTTAATTATTTATCTCTAAATTCAGTCCCGCCCCTATTCATATTTGTGTCTCTTATTCAAATCAATGCATGGTTGCTAGGGGAATTAGGACCCTAGCAAACAGATGGCAGAAATTGCAAGCTGGAGAGCTGCTGCATTAAAAGCTAAATAACACAAAAACACAAATAATGAAAAATGAAAACCAACTGCAAATTGTCTCAGAATATCGCTCTCTCTGTAATACAAAAAGGTAATTTAAAGGTGAACAACCCCTTTAATGAAAGAACATTTCCAACATACGTTAATTAAAAAAAATTGGAAAAGTAGAATTGCAACTGAAAGCAGCATTTCTCTGCTCTCTTTTGCACTGCAGGTTCTGGCACACGAAACAATATCAGAACCAGCCTTGCATCCTTTTTCACTGTGAATTAACTGGCTTATTAAAGTCAGAACCACCAGTCAGATAATTATGAGTAATGGACATACAATATATGGAAAATGGAAACAAATGGGAGAATATTTAGTAATTTAAGGAGTATAATCTCAAATTTACTCATCAGCCGTACACTGCAGAAAAGCAATTTATAGTAACATCCAGTATAAACCATAAATGCAGAAAACCATGGGTTTCAGTATATGTAGCATTTCCCTAAACTGACCTCAAGAGGGTGCTGTTTTATGTGTTATAAGTCCTCCCTGCAAGCAAAATAGTGATTCAGGATTGTTTTAGAAGCATTATATTCCCTTGTTGGTTTAACTTCTGCAACCCTAGCACCCAGGCGTGTGAATAGGAGATTATATAAAAAGACAAGCAGTAAAAAACAATAATAACAGTGACTTAACCTCACAATCAATCTGCTTTTGGACTGACCCTAGCAACCTTACAGAATTTCGTGATTCATTCTGGGAAAGGGGCAGAAGCTGCTTCTTTTCTTTCGTCTGTAACATTTAAAAAAACGAAATATCAAATATCAAGTAAGTATACATTTTGAAATATATGCAAAATAATGTTAGTTTTCAAAAACAAGCTCTGTATTTGAAGCAAGATATTATGCTGATGGTCACTCTCCTGCAGTGTGTGGGTTACACTCCAAGAGCCCTTTGGTTCCACATTGTCCTGAATCTCATGGGTTGCAGCCCTACAAACTACCATCTTCATTTAGCTTCCATCTTCCCAGTACCAACAGTGGGAGTATATCTCATAGCTATGCCATTAAACTACTTCCCAACACACTACAGGCAGTCCCCATTGCAAAAGAGGAGGTCTAGCAATTTTAAAATGTAGCGTGTATGCATGTTTCCATTTTTCAGTTCAAATTGTAAACCTGTTAGATGAGATGTGTTGCCTTTAACAGGTGGTTCACCTTTAAGTTAACTTTTAGTATGTTATAGAATGGCTAAGTTTTATGCGTAATAGATCTTGCCAGACTAGCTTAATTTCTTTTTATGAGAAGGTGAGCAGGGACCTCGATTTTGGGATGGCAGTGGATGTGATTTACTTAGACTTTGCTAAAGCATTTGATACAGTGCCACACAGAAGGTTACTGGTTAAATTAAGGAATGTTGGCCTGGAACATAGTATTTGTACCTGGATAGAGAACTGGCTAAAAGAGACTACAAAGAGTGGTGGTAAATGGAACATTTTCTAACTGGACCAGTGTTGTTAGTGGAGTACCGCAGGGCTCTGTACTAGGTCCCTTGCTTTTCAACTTGTTTATTAATGACCTGGAGGTGGCCATTGAAAGTACTGTTTCTATTTTTGCAGATGAGACTAAATTGTGCAGAACTATAGGTTCCATGCAGGATGCTGCCACTTTGCACAGTGATTTGTCTAAACTGGAAAACTGGGCAGCAAACTGGAAATTGATGTTCAATGTTGATAAATGCAGGTTATGCACTTTTGGCAAAAATAATATAAATGCAAGTTATACACTAAATGGCAGTGTGTTGGGAGTTTCCTTAAATGAGAAGGATCTTGGGGTTTTTGTAGATAACACGTTGTCTAATTCTGGGCAGTGTCATTCTGTGGCTACTAAAGCAAATAAAGTTCTGTCTTGTATAAAAAAGGGCATTAACTCAAGGGATGAAAACATAATTATGTCTCTTTATAGGTCCCTGGTGAGGCCTCATCTGGAGTATGGGGGCAGTTTTGGACTCCAGTCCTTAAGAGGGATATAAATGAGCTGGAGAGAGTGCAGAGACTAAGTGCAACTAAACTGGTTAGAGGGAGGGAAGAGTTAAATTATGAGGGGAGACTGTCAAGGTTGGGGTTGTTTTGTCTGGAAAAAAGGTGCTTGCGAGGGGACATGATTAGACTTTACAAGTACATTAGAGGACATTATACATAGTTACATAGTTACATAGTTACATAGTTAAATTGGGTTGAAAAAAGACAAAGTCCATCAAGTTCAACCCCTCCAAATGAAAACCCAGCATCCATACACACTCCCCTCCCTCCTTTCAATTTAAATTCTATATACCCATATCTATACTAACTATAGAGTTTAGTATCACAATAGCCTTTGATATTATGTCTGTCCAAGAAATCATCCAAGTCCCTCTTATAGTCATTAACTGAATCAGCATCACAACATCACCCGGCAGTGCATTCCACAACCTCACTGTCCTGACTGTGATGAACCCTCTACTCTGTTCCTTTAAATGAAACTTCTTTTCCTCTAGTCTGAAGGGGAGGCCTCTGGTACTGTGATTCTCTTTATGGGTAAAAAGGTCCCCTGCTATTTGTCTATAATGTCCTCTAATGTACTTGTAAAGTCTAATCATGTCCCCTCGCAAGCGCCTTTTTTCCAGAGAAAACAACCCCAACCTTGACAGTCTCCCCTCATAATTTAATTCTTCCCTCCCTCTAACCAGTTTAGTTGCACTAAAGCTGGCCATAGACGCAAAGATCCGATCGTACGAATCGTGGATTCGTACGATTTTCGGACCGTGTGTGGAGAGTCCCGACATTTTTCGTCCGTCGGAGATCGGTCGTTTGGTCGATCGGACAGGTTAGAAAATTTCTGTCGGCTGCCGATAATATCTCTGCGTGTATTGCCGATCGCACGATTTTCAGAGGGAGACTGTCACTAGTGTTGTCAGACATAAGTATCGTATGATTGCTGTCAGGGGCAGAACATTGGATGATCTGTTCTATTTGATCGGAATGGTAAAGACTTTGATCTGAATGGTTAGTGGAGGTTCGGGAGATGGGAAAGTCCGATCGTACGTTGATTCGTACGATCGGATCTTTGCGTCTATGGCCAGCTTTAGTCTCTGCACTCTCTCCGGCTCATTTATATCCCTCTTAAGGACTGGAGCCCAAAGCTGCCCCCATACTCCAGATGAGGCCTCACCAGGGACCTATAAAGAGGCATAAAGATCACAATATCAGGGGACCTTTTTACCCATAAAGAGAAACACAGAACCAGAGGCCTCCCCTTCAGACTAGAAGAAAAGAACTTTTATTTGAAGCAACGTAGACCTGTTCTTCTTTAACAAACAAGAACTTCTCAATATTTACCGTTCTGTTGGAAGGTTGAATTCAATGTCTGCATGTATCTTGCAAGGGGAAATCCCCGAAATAACAATGACACATCCAATAAATAACTTTCCAGATGTGACTTTCTGTGGAGGATGCAAAGGCAGCCAGAGGATGATCACATCTACTGGGAAATGTAAAACACTGTATTGTAAAAGATGCCCATTTATTTCTAGGTATCTTTATATTAATAGTTAGAATTGGTTAGTAAGTCCTACTGTATTGAAAGGGTGCAACGTTACCTCTGGCAGCTTCCCAGCCCTGGCTACTAAAACATGATTTTTGTAATAAACCAATTTCACTCTATAATTCTGTAAATTGAAGGAGCATGCTTAGAACTCATTGCTGTCTTGTATTTGTGCCTAGTTTGAAGGCAATTTTTAGTCTGCCAATGATTACATTGAATTACATAAACATTTCTGCTGAACTGGATCAAATGTGATCAGTGTTGTCCTGATTTATCTTTCTCAGAGACACTGCGTCATGAGGGAGTGTGTATTTTAAAGCTCAATTTGTACAATCGCGAAGCAATTAAAAAGGGTGGTATATACTATACAGTATCTCAGCAGGTACAATTTAGTTCCGTGTGTTCCACTTCTGCCCTTGCTGTAGAGAAGAGAACATGATGAAGATTATAACATTATTGTGATATAATCTTTTATTCTGGGTGTTGTTGGAATTATGACTAAAGGGCTGATGCTTCAATATCTTTAAAGGAAAACTATACCCCCTGAACAATGTATAAACATATATTGCATAAAACAGCATATGTGAAACACCCTGCTTAGGGTTGCCACCTTTATGTCTGGCTGAGACCGGGCGGGGGTCCATGACGGCAGTGGTCGTGTCTGTGATGGAAGTGGGCGGATCCGTGACATCAGTGGGCAGGGCTATGACGCGGCGATCAGCTATTGGCCGATCGCCATGTCAGTCAAGGGAATCCCGTCTGGTTTTTCTTATTTGGAAAACCGGGCAGGAAGTATAGACCCGGGCAGCCCCTCAAAATACCGGGCTGTCCGGGTCAAAACCGGACAGGTGGCAACCCTAACCCTGCTTCATGTAAATAAACCGTTTTTCATAATAATATACTTTTTTAGTAGTATGTGCCATTGGATAATCATAAATAAAAAATGTAATGGCCACCCCCTGGGATCGTAGGAGTCACAGTGCACACAAACATAATAAACAAACCATACATGTTAGGTCACATGAGACAATTAACAATTTTTCTTTTGGTCAGAATTATGGCATATTAGAATATATTAAATGGCCATTGATGCTTTTCTGTAGAACTGAAATTATTTTCACATTTATCAGGCTCCAAAATAGGTGTCCCAAAGTATGGGATTTGACCCTGGAGGGAATAAGGCAACAGATGGGTCAGATCATCTAGAGAAGTATATTTGGAGTACATGCTGATTGGCTGGCTACCCTATGGAATCTTTTTTTCGAGTTTATTGGGATCAGCCTAAAGGACAATTTGGGTAAGATGTGAGTAGTGCTGATTCACTTCCCAGGATACCCCTGGATCTATGGTTACACCAATGTTTCTCTATATCTGTAAATCTATTACAGGTATAGGATCCCTTATCTGGAAACCCGATATCCAGAAAGCTCCGAATTACGGAATGGCTGTGTCCCATAGACTCCATTTTATCCAAATAATCCAAATTTTTAAAAATAATTTCCTTTTTCTCAGTAATAATAAAACAGTAGCTTGTACTTGATCCCAACTAAGATATAATTAATCCTTATTGGAAGCAAAACCAGCCTATTGGTTTTATTTAATGTTTAAATGAATTTCTAGTAGACATAAGGCATGAAGACCCAAATTACAGAAAGATCTATTATCCGGAAAACCCCAGGTCCCGAGCATACTGGATAACAAGTCCCATACCTGTACTATGTAAGGGTGTATTGCTCAGGACAACAATCCTTGGAGTAACTCCTGCCATTACTATAGCTGAAATCGGACTTTTGAAAGACCATCTGGACAGAATTAATCTTTTTGGTACCTTCCATATGACCAGCTCTTTCCTTTTTGTCTGTCCAGGGTGTCTGCTTTGGCTTCTAATTGCATCTTAAAATTCCTGCTATAAAAAAAAAAGAACCTTCTTGTTCCCTCCAAGAATTTTCTCTGGCTGAACAGGGAAGCCACGTCCTCTGAGAATGTTGCAACATAGACGCTGACTTTAGTAGATATAGGTATATTGCAATATTTCTCTAACAATAAAAATGAGTTCCAATTGCAAACGTAATGACACCCTTAGCATGATAAATGTAAATTAACATTAGCTGAGAGCTCTAAGCCCACAGTCTTTCCTTTGAAGCAACAACTGAAGTTGAAGAACAATTTCACGACACTGTTCTGTTTCTTCTATTAATATTTAGTTCTTTCTTGAGGCTATATCTTGGTTGATTGTTATTAAAGGGGAAATATCAGCTGTCAGTGATTCCCTTTTAAAAAACAACATACCGTGAAAGCTGATTTGAAAGAAATTTGCAAACAGAAACATGGGAAAATATGGTTAAACACTGTATCCCTGTACATGATGTAAAATATGGAGAGAATTAGTAACTTCTTGAAAGCATGAGTAGTTCCTCCGAAGAAACTCAGTACATGGGGTACTTTGTTGAAATCCGCTTCATTTACCAACACTGGTTGCCGGATGTTATTGATATATAATCTGTGCCAAGGAAAGCTCATATCGTTCCACATCTGCTTCAGTTCTAGGCAGAAGCGAAACATTTATTCTTATGTTCTACAACGCTGCATTAAACTCTAAGTTCTCATTATACGTCCCAACTATCATCTTGAAAACAGAAATGAAAAAATAAAAATCTTTGCTTACTGATCTAGGTGCCAAAAATAAAGGGGAACACTGAGCTTCTACATACAGAGGGACATCATAACATTGATTTTTAAGGAAAGTGTATGATAATGATGCTTGCCTTATTAGATCACTTTAAACATTCATTTGAGGTGTAAGAAGAAAGAGACATTGAGATACATTATCTGCACTTAAAAATATTGTATTTAGACTTTAAAGAGTTAATGAATCCCACAGGAGAGCAATAAATCAGTGTTTAGGGGTCTGGAGCCCACCGGGGCTGCCACACACCCCCCTGAGACCCCCACCCCAGCTGTGGCGTCCTCTATACAAAATACCCAACGTTTCTTAAAGGAAAACTATACCCCAGAATTAATACTTAAACAACAAACAACAAATTTTGTGACATATTAGAGAATCTTACCAAACTGGAATATATATTTAAGTAAATATTGCCCTTTTACATCTCTTTCCTTGAACCACCATTTTGGGTTGGTCTCTGTGCTGCCTCAGAGATCACCTGACCAGAAATACTGCAGCTCTAACTGTAACAGGATGAGATCACCTGACCAGAAATACTGCAACTCTAACTGTAACAGGAAGAGATCACCTGACCAGAAATACTGCAGCTCTAACTGTAACAGGAAGAGATCACCTGACCAGAAATACTGCAGCTCTAACTGTAACAGGAAGAGATCACCTGACCAGAAATACTGCAGTTCTAACTGTAACAGGAAGAGATCACCTGACCAGAAATACTACAGCTCTAACTGTAATAGGAAGAGATCACCTGACCAGAAATACTGCAGTTCTAACTGTAACATTAAGAGATCACCTGACCAGAAATACTGCAGCTCTATAACATGAAGAGATCAACTGACCAGAAATACTGCAGCTCTAACTGTAACAGGAAGAGATCATCTGACCAGAAATACTGCAGCTCTAACTGTAACAGGAAGAGATCTCCTGACCAGAAATACCGCAGCTCTAACTGTAACAGGAAGAGATCACCTGACCAGAAATACTGCAGCTCTAACTGTAACAGGAAGAGATCACCTGACCAGAAATACTGCAACTCTAACTGTAACAGGAAGAGATCACCTGACCAGAAATACTGCAGTTCTAACTGTAACAGGAAGAGATCACCTGACCAGAAATACTGCAACTCTAACTGTAACAGGAAGAGATCACCTAACCAGAAATACTGCAGTTCTAACTGTAACAGGAAGAGATCACCTGACCAGAAATACTGCAGCTCTAACTGTAACAGGAAGAGATCACCTGACCAGAAATACTGCAGCTCTAACTGTAACAGGAAGAGATCACCTGACCAGAAATACTGCAACTCTAATTGTAACAGGAAGACGTGTGGAAGCAAAAGACAGAACCGTATGTTTTGTTGGTTTGTTTGTGTGCACAGTGAATCCTACGATCCCATGGGGCGGCCCTTATTTCTTAATATAGAAATGTTATGATTACCCAATGGCACATACTACTTAAAAAGTTTATTATTATGAATATGGTTTATTTACATGAAGCAGAGTTTATTATATGAGCTGTTTTATGCAACATATTTTTTATAGAGCCCTACACTGTTCAGGGGTATAGTTTTCCTTTAAATATGGGGATACCAGTGTTTTTTTCAGCAAGAAGTAAGGATTTTAGGTCTTGGTCCCTTGGTGACCCAGTCTGACACTGAGGGGCAGATTTATCAAGGGTCGGATTTCGAATTTGAAAAACTTTGAAATTCAAATTAAAAATTTTTTTGGCCGAATAGGTCAGTTTTAGATTGAATAGGTCCATATTCAAATTTGAATCGCACAAATCGAAGTAATAGCGCAGTCGAATCGTACGATTCAACGTTTTTCCACAAAAAAAACTTTAATCCGGGACGGAGAAGCACATACTCTCATACCTAAACAGAAGATTATCTTTTCATAATTATTAGCCATCAGTTTTACGTGGCTCATAGGATTGACGTAGTGCATAATAAAAAGGCACAAGAACCATTTTCAAGTTGGTGGGAATGACCTTTAGGAAACCCTGAAGTGACTTAAAGCTGTGTCCCCCAGAAATGGCTTCCATATTTAGCCATCTGCAAGTGGGCATGATATGAAAAATACATAGTGCAGGCATATGCACTTTAAAAAATAATCATACCTGCACTAACATGACTGATTGTGGGAGCAATTATCATGACTTGTGCTGTCAGCGAACTCTCAAATATTTCCTCTTACGACTGTGCAATTAAAGGAACAGTGATACTCATAAGTACCGTACGCTGACATCTTCTGCAACACTTGATTTGTGGGGACCAGTAACTTCTAGTTAAATGTACAGTTCACTTCTAAAATACATTTAGGGATGATATATAGACAGGCATATTCTGAGATCATTTGTTACTGGTCTTTATTTTGTGTGTTTTTTTAATGATTTCGCTTGTTTTTTCAGTGGCTCTTCAGTTTGTAATTCAAGCAGCAATCTGGTTGTTAGGCACCAATAAACCCTACCAACGAGGTAATGGTTTGAATGTGAGACTGGAATATAAAGAGGGTATGAATAAATAGTATGAGTAGATATATACTGCATGTAATATTAGGTTCTGAAGTTCCCATGAATTATACAAAATTTAGTGGGTGGGTAGGGGGCATTTAAGTGCTCCCCCAAACCCTGTGCTTCCAAACACGGCCAGATATTTGTGCTCCATTTTGAAGGGCAGAGAACTGTGGCAATTCTACTAAGCACAGGGCATAAAGTATAAAAATATGCCAGATTGTTGTTTTTTGCACTTTATACCCTGCCCTGCAGTGGCCTCAGACCACCCTGCCCATCATTATGCCCCATGTTCTTCTCCAGCAGTCAGTATTTATGCACTTGTGCCTGAATTAGAGATTGGCAGGCTGGCACAGATATTCAAATACAGAAGACTCACCAGGTCTTAAAGGGTGCATGTTGGGATTGTGCAAGTAAGGGTCAGGTGTATATCACTAACCCCCTGCACTTTGCCCTTCTCTGGACTTTTTACTGATCTTTCCTTTCTATATGTAGCCCTATTCTGCTACTGCAGAAAATCTAGCACCCCCCACTAGACCACCAGGTACGATCGCTACAGTGCTTTTCTGCCACTGGTGTTCCCTACCCTTATATATATATATATATATATATATATATATATATATACATAAATATATATAGGATAAATCTGCACTCACCATTCCTGTAGTTAAATGGCCGGGTGCTAACCAAATTCATGAATAGCAGTCCAGTGAAAGCACTCATGGCAATGACCCTTCAGGGGTATATCAAAATATTTTTATTAGTGCATGGTGCATCTCAACGCGTTTCGACTCGCAGAGAGCCATCTGCGAGTCGAAACGCGTTGAGATGCACCATGCACTAATAAAAATATTTTGATATATCCCTGAAGGGTCATTGCGTGAGTGCTTTCACTGGACTGCTATATATATATATATATATATATATATATATATATATGTATATATATAGCCCTATTTGCTACTGCAGAAAATCTAGCACCAATTTTCTTCTTTGTGGTGCCTCCGCTACTGGGGAGACCTGCTACACCTCCCTTTCCCTCTGCTACTTCAATCCCAGCACTTCCTGTAGGGCACTTACATCCTGTCAGCTTCAATCCCAGCACTTCCTGTGCAGCACTTACTTCCTGTCAGCTTCAATCCCAGCACTTCCTGTGCAGCATTTACTTCCTGTCAGCTTTAATGCCAGCACTTTCTGTGCAGCATTTACTTCCTGTCAGCTTCAATCCCAGCACTTCCTGTGCAGCATTTACTTCCTGTCATATACAGAAGATGGGCGCCTAACACTAAGGATCCTGGAGGCATCACCACAGGTTTGGAGAACTGCAAACTGGTAGCACAGCTGTCTACTTTCTGAATGTAGAAGCCGAGTGAATTGTGTGATGCGGTGCAAACATTTTCCAGGTTTGTGATGTCACAGGGCGTGATGTCACCGGAAGTTACATTGTACGTACTGAAACTCCACGGATTTTTTGCCACAAATTGTTATAAATTGTCAGAGATCGTCAGAAATAGGGGAAGACCAGGGGGACAGAGCCGCAAACCTGGTAACTTCTTATAAAATTATTGGAGTTGGCAGGTCTACTTTCATACCATATCACTCCCTTTGCAACAATTTTGTAGCTTTTTTACAAACTGTTTTGACTGTCAGTTGACAACACTGAGTGATGAAGGACTCTGGAAGCCTGAAATGCGATGGATTAGTCGCTCCAGCATCAGAATCAGGTGCACAAACCAGGTGCCACTTACATGTACATGTTCCTTCAACCTCTCGTTATTCTGATCATGGCTGACACTTAGAGAAGTTTCCAAAAACAGGCCCCATGCTAAGAGTAAGACAAGAAAGCAAAACAAACTCAAAAGGGGGGACTGGATTGAAACATTTCTGTCTGCCACATGCAATAAATATTTCAGCTTTGCTTGTGTGCAGTTTCGTGGAAGATGTTGGTGGTCCGTGTCTCTCAAAGAGAGCGCAGGGTGGAAATGCTAATGAGGGGGGTTAAAAATAGGTTTACTAATTCATGCAAAACAAACACGCCACATATGGTCTGCACATTTCATGTCGGAATACTCAGCTCCGCCGCAGGTGAGAATGCAAATACATGTGTAGAGGTACTTGCGGTGAGTTGTTGGAATCAGTTGTCATCTACTGTACACACTGTGCTATAAATTCAACTTCATTTCATTCTTGCACGTTGTTTTCATGTTCATTTTTTTTTCTTATAGAGGTTACTCCAATTAAGCCTAGATTCTTCAGTTGTTTACAAGTTTGATTAATTGTGTACCTTCTGGAAAGGCTCCCCAAGTCTTCTGGAGAAGTTATTAAAATATCTGAAATACCACTCTGATTACTATAACAAATGGAATATTGTTGGAATGGTTAAATATGTCCCATAATCCCAAACCTTGCAACGGGATGGTGTTGGCATCCATATAAAATAAGTCTTTCTAGAAGCTTGTTCCTATGAGCTCTCCTTGCAATAGACCAGCTTGGCCTGTACCTCGTGTCCTTATGCTTTATTTAAGCATCCTTAAAGGAGAAGGAAAGCTACCGAGGCAGTTTATAGCCAATATATTAGAAACACCAGTGCAAGCTATAAGGCTATATTTATTCTGTTAAATGCTTTTCCATACCTGAGTAAACGTCTTTAGAAGCTCTCACTGTTTGTTTAGTATAGCAGCTGCCATATTAGCTTAGTGTGACATCACTTCCTGCCTATGTCACTCCCTGCTCCTTCATAGCTCTGGGCTTACAGGGAAGGGAGGAGGGAAAAGGGAGGGAGAGAGGAGCAAACTGAGCATGCTCAAGCCCTAGCCCTGGAGGTTTAAGCTGAAAACAGGAAGTCTGATACAGAAGCCCATGAGTACACAATAGAAGGAATGAAATGTATTTCTTTTGACAGAGGACTCAGAGCAGCATTACTTTGAGGGTTTACTGGTGTATTTATATAGACCTTTCTTACTTCATTTTAACCTTTACTTTTCCTTTAATATTTTTATCACTTTTATTCAAATAGTTTCTCCAACATTGTTGTTCCCCTTAGTGTGATAATATCATAAGAAAATACTTCCACAAATTCTAAAAATTGCAGTGTTCTTGCTCACAGTGTATTTGTAGGCCCTACACTCATTCCTTAAAGGGTGGCAATACTCTAGCACAGGGATCCCAAACCTTTTGAAGCTGTGAGCATCATTCAGAAGTAAAAGGAGTTGGGGAGCAACACAAGCATAAAAAATGTTCTTGGGGTGCCAAATAAGTGTTGTGATTGGCCATTTGGTAGCCCCTATGTGGATTATCAAGCTACATTGAGACTCTGTTTAGCAGTGCACTTGGTTTTTATACAACCAAAACTTGCCTCCAAGCCTGGAATTCAAAAATAAGCCCCTGCTTAGAGGCCACTGGGAGCAACATCCAAGGGGTTGGAAAGCAACATGTTGCTCACAAGTTACTGGTTGGGGATCACTGCTCTAGCTAATGCTTAAAATATAATGATATAGTTGTAGAGTAGTTCTCTGTACAATTGGACTTGCATCTGATATTCTTCCAATATCAGACACCTGGTCATGCCTCAGATATTGTCAGGCCACATTCCTTGAGCTGTTAGGCCATAGCTTTCTCCAGTTTTTATTAAGAGGGTTATAACACAATAGGAGGCATACAGGAAATGATAGGGAAGACCTGAGACAACAGGTATATGAACAACAAAAACATGCACCAATGCATTTTTGCATTATATCCAAAGGTCCAGGGCAATTTCTTTTGCTACCCTTTTTTGCATTATTTTTTGCATTATTTGGGTTTAGACTTCTATAGACTCAAAGAAGGATCTGGTCATTAGACAAAATGATACTTATTTTAAGAGAAACAAGCATTTATTACAGTACTGGAAGTTCAAGTGGCAGAGAATTGTGAGTTTAGTGCTCATTTACACATCACTTGTATCCGGCGCATTGTTAGTTACTAGGGTTGCCACCTTTTCTGGAAAAAAATACCGGCCTTCCTTTATATTTATCTTTTTTCCCTATTAATAACATTGGGATCAACCATCATTTTTGCCCGCCAGGCCGGTAAAATACCGGCCAGGTGGAAAATCTATTAGTTACACACACATTCCAGTCCCATCTACTCATCATGAATACAGTGCTGCTGAATGTATGCGTTAGTGATGTGCGGGTCGGATAAAACCTGACCCGCACCCGACCTGGACCCGCCCTCCCACAACCTGCACCCATCCGCATACGTCCTCCGGGTTCCTTTTATAGACCCGTGCCGCCCCACCGATGACATCACAAAAGGGGCGGGGTGAACAGGCGCGTGGCTATAAAGTCGGAAGCCGGCATTTGAAGGTGGCGGGCGGGGAGAGCAAGAGAAGAGCTCAACCCGCCACCCGTGAAGAGGACTGCGAGGTTCGCCCGAACCAGCCCAACATGGGGCTAAGTGTAGGACATGGGGGTTTGCACCAATTTTTGCACTTTATACCATGCCCTGCACTTAATAAATGAGTCTTAGTAAGTTTATCAAAAGAGTCTTAATAGAAAGGCCCATCACATCGTCATTGTGTCATCATCCACTCACTGCTGTTATTGCCAGAAAGGCATGGCTTCATATACATGTAATATTGTACCAAAGCGCATGACATATCATTAATGGCATCTGGTACAATACTTTAAGCGGCAGATTTATTAAGGGTCAATTTTTTTTCATGGTAAAAACTGTCAAATTCTACTAGGGAATTATCCAAACTCGATTCAAGTTTTTTTTAGAACTTCTAATTTGATTTTCGAGTTTTATCATACTCTTTTAAGAATTCAAATTTGAATTTCATTAATCGCCACCTAAAACCTGCTGAATTACTGTATAAGTTAATGGGAGAGATCCAGGGATCAATTTGTAGCCTTCGTGACATTCAAGTTTTTTTCGGAGAAAACAAGCTTGGTCGAATTTGATTCGAGTTTTCCAGTCGGTAAAATTCGTCTGAGCTTTGAAGGCATATTAAATTTTATTAACAAATATTCGAATATTCGAATTTTGAGTCCAATCTAATTCATGCGCGTTAATAAAAACTCACATGAATTTGAAATTCGACCCTTGATAAATGTGCCTTCCCATGTAATAAAAAACGTAGCTGCTACATATACAGGTATGGGACCTGTTATCCAGAATGCTTGGGACCTGGAGTTTTCCGGATAATGGATCTTTCTGTAATTTTGATCTTCATACCATAAGTCTACTATAAAGTCATGTAAACATTAAATAAACCCAATAGGCTGGTTCTGCTTCCAAAAAGGATTAATTATATCTTAGTTGGGATCAAATACAAGATACTGTTTTATTATTACAAAGAAATGTAGTCTATGGGAGACGGCCATTCCGTAATATGGAGCTTTCTGGATAATGGGTTTCCGGATAATGGATCCTATACCTGTATTTGTTTTTTAAGTTGGGGAGAAGCTAACTAATCTCCATCTCCCATAGACTCTATTTTAAACTAGTAATGAAAATTCTTAAAAAATGATTTCCTTTTTCTGTGTAATAATAAAACAGTAGCTTGTACTTGATCCCAACTGAGATATAATTAATCCTTATTGGAAGCAAAACCAGCCTATTGGGTTTATTTCACGTATACACAATTTTAAGCAGCCTTAAGGTGTGGAGATCCAAATTATAAGATCCCTTAGCCAGAAAACCTCAGGTCCCGAGCATTCTGGATAACATCCCTGTATTACATGTGGGAAAATGAATATGTTTTATTCAAGCTGCCTTTTTTAACCGACTAAGGGAGTGCTTAGAGTTATGTATGACCTGCACAGACCCAAAACCTGGATGAACTCATGGAGCCCATTCAGTGCGGCCTAAAAAAAATATACAGCATTTCATGTAACATCAGCAGAGGAGACAGTCTGGCAGACAAACGTATTATTATTATTATTATTACTACACTTCCATTAAATGCATTCAGAAGCGTGAGGTACGTTAATAAATCTGGGGTTGTGTGCAGAATAACCTGAGCACAAATTGAACTAAACAGTTACAGAAAATCAAAGTGACCATAAGCCACACTCGATTGGGTATTTTCCTCTTTTAATGTGCTTTAAAGGGGAAGTAAAATTACAAGCGAACTCTTAAGTTTACATTGCCACATTCAGCACAACGTTATTTTCCTGCGCGTGCCAGTTATGGAGTAATGAATAATAGTAGTTGCTTTTTCCACATATTCATGAATTTCTTTTAATGGCGTCTCGGAAATACCCCTGCAGCAAATATTTGTGCCTCTTCCATGTGCAGGGTCTGCAACTGCCTTCACTCTCCTTCAAGGACAAGTAAACCTTTAAAATAAGTACATGTAAAATTAATGAGGGGCTATTCTAAGAAGTTTTGCAATGTACTATCATTATTTATTTTGTTTTTATTCCAAGATATCAAGGGATTTATGTACTGTTAATATGAATGAATTTTGCTACAACAGGGCCACCTGCTGGTCATTGTCTGACCAGTCTGACCACCAATTAGTCAAGGACGTTGTCAGGAGAAAGAAAGAGGCTGCTCTGATGTTCTTCTACTTAGGAGAAAAAAATTAAACCTTTCTCAAATCTTTCCTAAGCAGAAGAACATCAGAGCAGCCTCTTTCTTTCTCCTGACAACGTCCTTGACTACTTGGTGGTCAGACTGGTCACCAGCAGGTGGTGCTGTTGTAGCAAAATTCATTCATATTAACAGTAGATGTATCTCTTAATATCTTGGAATAAAACCAAAATAAATAATAAATGTATATTGCAAATTTGCTTAAAATAGCACTCTCATCAATTTTACATTCACTTATTTTAAAGGTTTACTTGTCCTTTCACAGACATACTTAGATTGATGCCGGGCAGAAGTAAGGGCAGAAGTAAGGCATCAGTTCTTACTGTTTCCTTGGGCCCCATCATGGTTGCAGGTTCTGATCTGCGTGTAGTTACCCAACTGTATTTGGTTTTCGACTTATTTGCAATATAATAAAAATGTTACTACGGGGAAAAAAAAAAACTAGAACATTTTAGCGTACATGTAAAGCAATATATCTTTATTCTGCCTTGAATTAAACAGTAACCAAATGGATATATAGCCATTTATCTTTAAGCTTCTTTTTTATTGTTTATACAGGTATGGGATTTGTTATCCGGAAACCCATTATTCAGAAAGCTCTGAATTATGGAATAGCCTTCTCCCGTACACTCCATTGAGTAATCCAAATTTTTAAAAATAATTTCCTTTTTCTCTGTAGTAAAAAACCAGTAGCTTGTACTTGATCCAAACTAAGATATAATTAATCCTTATTGGAAGCAAAACCAGCCTATTGGGTTTATTTAATGTTTACATGATTTTCTAGTAGACTTACAGTATGAAGATCCAAATTACAGAAAGATCCATTATCCAGAAAACTCCAGGTCCCGAGCATTCTGAGTAACAGGTCCCATACCTGTAGTTGTTGCTGTGTAAAAACAATGCCTGTAATGATTCTCTTTCCTTTGTGTATCCCCTGTTTTTTTTTTTTAAATAACTCAATAAAAAAAGATAAAAAAAAATGTATAAATGTAGAATAACATCAGTAAAATGTAATATTTCATTTACTTTGACCCTGAAAGCAATGAGTGCACCTCTTGCTGTTTATTTAAAAAGCATTTGTGGGGTCTGCAGTAAGTAAATGACCCCCAATTACTCTTTACGTAGCCTTTTAAGTGCAAAACTGCAAAACAAGCTATTCATATATTGGGGTATAATTTCAGAAATAAATCGTTTCTTCTCCATCCAGGGCCAACATCATTCATGGAGATTCCAGAAAAGATCGTTATTAAAATATTTCCTCCACCCAGGGAGGGGACTTTTAAAAATGTTCATATGAATTGAATCAAAAGATGGAGTATGAATAAAGACCCGTCTGTAGATAACAAACAAGCCAGACATTTACTGGACTAGCTCATAGTTTCCTAAGCTCTGAATATTTATTGTAAAGCTTGGCATAGCCAACGTTCTGCTTTCTATTGAGTTTGTCAGGCACTCCTTCATACATGGGCTAAATGAACCCAAGCACTGTGAAAAGGGAACCCGAATGCGTATGTCGGATGGCTTTATATGTGTAAACCCTTTATTCAGCCCATACTGAAGTCATTCCAGAACCAGCAAATCAGAACTCACGACCTTCTGTCCAGTTACAATCTCATGACATCACTGCTTGGAGATGACCTGTCTCCACCGGGCAACATAAAGACTCTGCATAGTCACGTCCCACTTACATGGCAGTCACACCGTCTCCACTATTCCCAGTAGGAAAGTGTCTCTCTCTTATTTGCTGACTTCATCCAATGCCCTTTCCCTGAATAGAATAAGCACTGTTGGGCTACTGGGAACGTTTTCCCAACATTTCAAAGCTGGACAATGTTATTAAAGGCATCAGTGGTAGACAGGAGTTAGGTAATACCTCAAAGAACCTACCATAAAGCCCTACTGATCAGGAAAGTAATAGCCCAATATATATACAAATAATGCACATCATTATCCACATGGGTGAATGCCTATCGTTGCTCTTGCAAATCACAAATAAACATTTCTTATGTGAATAAGTATTGTGTTCAGCGGTACCAGGGTAAATAGAACAGAAAACTTGGGCCTAGTCATTCAAGTGCATGATGGATGCCAGGCACGGACACTTGGAGACCCATTTATCAAAGTCCTCATTATTTTGTGAAAAATACTCCAACCAAGTCCGCACAGGTTTTTCCCCTTATTTACTGTATCCATACATTTTCCTGAAAATTTCCTGTGCCGGAAAAAAACCCGAAAAAAAGGATCATTCGAATTTTTCTGATTTTCCACCTGAAAACTCAGATTTTTGCCCGAAAACCACAAAATCTTCGGATTATGGCATGAAACCCAGCGCAAGATATCTTCGGGGCTTCTCCCATTGACTTATATGCAGTTTTGAAATGCCGGATTTTAGGATTCAGACTTTTTCCATTCTCGGGATATACTAAAATGTATGTGTTTTTTTCCACTAAGAATTTAGATTTTATAGTAAAAAAACACAACATTTTCAGGGTTTTTGACATTCAGAGTTTAATAAATGACCTCCTAATACTTTCTCATTGAACCATCACTTCTAAATGTTTGCCCATTCTGCGCAGTGGTTCCTTCCTATATACTTTTAGCACTGGATGTGTCTGCTGCTAAAGCTGGTCATACACAGGGAGATCCGCTCATTTGCCAATGTTGTCAAATAAGCGGTTTTCTCCCCGATATGTCCACATTGAGGCGAGCGATATCGGGCTGATCTGATCATGGGCCCTAGGGCCCAACGATCGGATCGCAATGCAGTCCATACGGGCAGTCGGATCGCGGGACCGCATCAACTGACAGATGTGGCTGTGATCCAACGGGACTTTTTAACCTGCCCAATCGAGATCTGCCCGACTTTCGGCCAGATATCGATAGGGGAAGCACGTCGGAGGGTCCCACACATGGGCCAATAAGCTGTCAACTCAGTCTGTCTGCAGCTTTTATCGGCCCGTGTATGGGGCCTTTAGGCTCCCTTCAATTCCCAGATGAAAGATCACTGCTCTTGTGACCCAGTCAGTTTAGGCAAAGCTTTAATGCCAGGGTCAGACTGGGCTGCCGGGGCACCAAGAAAAAACCTGTTGAGCTCTGACCCACATGGGCCCCTTTGTTCTAGGACTGCTGACTTTCTGCTTCCCTCCTGGCCGGCATGTGATTTAAAAATCGAAATCAGAAAATCTGGCATCTCAGACCTGTTGAGGTTGCATATAAGTCAATGGGAGAAGCCCCAATGATTTTTTGATGTGTGCTGGGTTTCATGCAATACCCTGAAGTTTTGAGAGTTTTCAGGCAAAAGTCTGAGTTTTCGGGTGGAAAATCAGGAAAAATTTTTTGAAAATCGGATGAAAAATCTGAAAAAATCGTTAAAATCTGATTTTTTCCCACAAAGCTAATTTTTGGAAATGTAATAATCAATAAGAGTAAAAAACCAGAGCGGAGTTTGTAGCAGAAAATATTGAGATAAATTCGGACATTGATAATTAACCCCCCAATTGTGAGGAAACGAGACAAAATAAAAGATGTAAAGCAACTGAAAAAAGACTTTGTTTATGGTGAAAAATCTGAAAACAACTCAATTGAAAAAAGTTTTTGAAGGTGAACAACCCCCTTTAAGGTTTCAGATCTAGCGCCAGATTCATTTCAGTGAGAAAAAGGTTTATGACGTGAAAACTCTGAGATCTGAGATGCAATTCAATTCAGAAAAACATCTCACTATTTATTACATGTAAACTCTATTGAAGTTTATGGGAAAAAACTGGAACTGAATTTGGAGAAAAGTTTTTTTCTCCTTGAATTGAATCTCGTTTATGAGTTTTCATCTGATAAACCACAAGATAACTTTTTCTCACTGAATTCAATCCGGCCCCTGGTTTGGTAATTGGCCAAATCCAAAAACTATGATTTTAGGGGAATCTGTAATTGAAAGTGGTGGGACACAGGGAGCTATTTTAAAGGAGCACAAATGTCACAAAGCAGTGATGAGCGTATCTGACCCATTTTGTTTCCCCAAAAAATCTACGAAATGGAAAACAAAACCAACAAATACATTAAAGTCAATGGTCGTGATGGGCGAATTTGTGGCGTTTCGCCAAAAAATTTGCGAATATCCCGCTAAATTCACGAAACGGCGCTGGTGTCCGTTTTTGCCATTTGCCATCGAAAATGCGCCGGCGTCCAAAAAAAACAGACGCGGCGTCCATTTTTTTTGACACTGGCGAATTTTCGCTGTGGTTTTGAGAATTTATTCGCCGCCGGTGAATCGCGGGAATTCGCTTCGAATTCGCGCCTAGCGAATAAATTCCCCCATCACTATTCAATGGGTGTATTTTTCGTGCAGCAATTTTCAAAGTGTGCAACAGTTTTTATATCTGAACATTAGAGCCTATGGGTGTTTTTTCTTGAGGCAAATTCATTCTCTCATCCCTAAAGGGAAACTGAACGGCAGATTAAAAGTCTTCTCAATTTGACTTTTACATTTTGCACGGGAAGCATTTCTTGTGTTTATTTCCCCCATCTACATTTATCATTTCTTGCTTCAGTTTTCTCAAGCAATAAGAACCATAAGCTCCTGAGCCGACTTCCACCGATTGATACGTTAGTACTGCAAATATTTACCTCGTTAGTTACATTTCCTGGCATTTGTAGAGAAAAAAAAATCCCATATGATAAAATATCCTTTTACTTTAAGTGCCACTGATTGCTGAAAGAATCTTTTCACTGCAATAAATATGAATGTAATGAGTCCGCAGCTGGAAGATGGATGAGGTACCAGGAGAGTTCCATGTTAGAGGCACGGCTAAGGTCTCTGCATGTACCTGGCACCGACATGTTCATGGATAAACACACTGCCGTTAATTGATATAAAAACTCATTGGTGGTCAGTCTGATTAGAGGCCATTTACTTTATAGCAACAGCTGAAATTGTGAGTTTTTCTCCAGGAAAGTTATAACCAAAAATATGATTAAAAGTTCAAACCATTTATTAGGACATATAGATGAAGACCTGATGCTTTTTGTGCCTGTTGGGGTACTTACTCATAGGCTTTTACAGATATGAAAGTCATCAGGCCTTCATCTATATGTCCTAATACATTATTTAAATCTTTAATCATATTTTTGGTTATGACTTTCCTAGAGAAAAACTCACAATTTCGGCTGTTGCTCTACATATATGCACCCGCAGACTGGGGTGAACTGTGAGTCTATTTTCTCCCCTTTAAAATGTGCAAGTTAGTAAGTGCTGGTGGGCACAGGCCACAATGGCGCCCTATACAGGGCTTGCATTCAAAGTTTTGTGCTCTGCACTTAAAACCAGATTTCCAGGGTGCAATATGCACAATAAGTCATGTCTTTTCCACCTTTCCCTGCTGTGAGCTCCAGGCGGGGGGAAGGCCAATGACGTCACGGTGCGGGGTGATGATGTTGTGGCTGGGACAGTGACGTCACATGGGTGGATTGGAAGGAGCTATGATTTGGAGGTGATTGGCCAATTACCGCATCAATGTTAGGGAATTCTGCCCAGTTTTCCAATTTCCAAATTTTGCCCTTTGCTTAGATGGATTGTAGTTGTAGAAGTTGGTGCTGTGCTTGCTGCATTTATGAGAGGCAACAATTAGTGATGTGTTGGACAGGAAAATCTCAACCCACACCCAACCCTAACCCTGGGGCGTAACTACAGAATAAGCAGACCCTGCGGCTGCAGGAGGGCCCAGGTGGTATAGGGGGCCCCATGAGGCTATATTGGTAAAACAGGACAACCTCTGGATATGTTGGGGGCACTAAATTTAATTTGCTTTGGGGCTCAGTAACATCTAGTTATGCCACTGCCCTAACCCACAAATCCTTAACTCACACCTGACCCTAACCTGCAAAATTTTTAGGACGTGAACCTGTACAGGCATCACCTTGCTCTGTACAGAGAGCAGTGTGTACTGAACCCAGTCTGACCTGAACCCAACCCTAACCCACAATGGTCGCCCAAATTTAAACCTGAACCCGCCCAAATGCACATCACTAACAACCACCCTCCACCCCTCCTGTCTGCTATCTTGCCCCTGTCCTATGAAAGATTCTTGGCGTTCCTTTGGATCATAAAGGGTTACAGTTTTTTATTAATCCCTTGAGCCAATATAAATTGATTTCATATTTAGTAGGATTCTGATTTACACTTGTACTTGGGCAGGGCATCCTCTTGACTCCTCTGCCCCCTAGAGGCACCTCAGTGCAACCCACAATGGTCGCCCAAATTTAAACCTGAACCCGCCCAAATGCACATCACTAACAACCACCCTCCACCCCTCCTGTCTGCTATCTTGCCCCTGTCCTATGAAAGATTCTTGGCGTTCCTTTGGATCATAAAGGGTTACAGTTTTTTATTAATCCCTTGAGCCAATATAAATTGATTTCATATTTAGTAGGATTCTGATTTACACTTGTACTTGGGCAGGGCATCCTCTTGACTCCTCTGCCCCCTAGAGGCACCTCAGTGCAACACTCAGCCAGAAAAGCTGCCTCACTCCAATTACTTCCTTGTGTTTCATTTGATTCACTATCGTTTTAGATGTGTAAAATGCCCGGGGTTTCAGTTGTTAAAGGCCAAAGCGCCGTTTTGGAGACAGATCCTTCGTCCCTGCTTGCGACACACTAACAAGAGTTTGGATTGTTCATTTCTTCAGCTCCTTGTCCTGATATGATTCTGTATATATTTATTATGTGATTTGTCTCCCCCATATATACTTCTATATATATTGTACTTTTATGCACTGTACAGCACTGCGGCTCCTTAACATCGCTTTATAAATAAAGTTATACATACATACACATTTGCGAAGCATAAGCATTTATTTCTAAACTTCTTACACATAAGGGCAGAGACACACGCTCAGATTCGGGGAGATTAGTCACTCAGTGACAAATCTCCTCTTCTTTGGGGCGACTAATCTCCCTAAACTGATTCCCACCGGCTAGAATGTAAATCGCAATTTAGATAGTAGCCGGCGGGAAGCAGTTCGGCGAGATTAGCCACCCCGAAGAAGAGGCGATTTAACGCCGGGCAACTAAATCTCCCCGAATCTGAGCGTGTGTCTTTGCCCTAAAGGTACTATACCGTATATATATATATATTCTTGTGCAATTCAATCATCGTATGAGTACAGGAAAGAAAACGTTTTCCAGCTGAGACGATGTGTCTTTGTTGTCCAGTCATTCAGCTGCCCAACAACAGAGATATTTTAACCAGCCCAGGTCTGCGGAAAGATTAATAATTTAATAAAAAATAAGAATGTACCACATCCAAACTGATAGAAATCATGCTTTTCTCTTCTGTAACACCCCTGTAAAATAAATGAGCAGAAATTTAGAGAGGAAAGAATCTTACAGAGTAATATCCAGACCAGCAATAGGTCAGCGCTTGGTTAGACTCAGCTCTACAGGGGGTGAAACTGCCATGTACTGTATGTTGGAAAAAGTGACTGCCAACCTTGAGTTCATAATACAAAAGGGCTCACTTATTTTTCTTCCCCCCTACATCCATACACTCAAGGGATTACACCCCCCCTACTGTGACTCACTGTATACCCCCCCCCCACACACACACACAGGTTGTCAACCCCCACCTCTCTCTATCCCAACTTTGTGATGTGTTACATTAGACACCTACAATATACACTCACAATAACTGAAACAGTATCATTATTTCGTAAAAATGCATAATAAAAACCTATTAAAAAGTAATTTATCATACATTCCATATAAAAATAAAAATTTTGCAAATTTGTAAACACAAACTGTAACTGGTTGTTAAAGGAACAATAACACCAAAAAATTAAAGTGTTTAAATGGAATGATAATATAATGTACTGTTGTCCTCCACTGGTATATTTACTTCAGAAACACAACTATAGTTTATATAAACAAGCGGCTGTGTAGTCATGGGGGCAGCCATTCAAGCACAGGATACACAGTAGATAACAGATAAGTACTACTATAGTTTATATAAACAAGCGGCTGTGTAGTCATGGGGGCAGCCATTCAAGCACAGGATACACAGTAGATAACAGATAAGTACTACTATAGTTTATATAAACAAGCTGCTGTGTAGCCATGGGGGCAGCCATTCAAGCACAGGATACACAGTAGATAACAGATAAGTACTACTATAGTTTATATAAACAAGCTGCTGTGTAGCCATGGGGGCAGCCATTCAAGCACAGGACACACAGTAGATAACAAATAAGTACTACTATAGTTTATATAAACAAGCTGCTGTGTAGCCATAGGGGCAGCTATTCAAAGCTGAAAAAAGAGAAAAGGTACAGGTTACACTATAGATAACAGATAAGCTCTGTAGTATATAATGGGACTCTTCCAAACATATCTTTTATCTACTGTGTATCCTGTGCTTGAATGGCTGCCCCCATGGCTACACAGCAGCTTGTTTATATAAACTATAGTAGTACTTATCTGTTATCTACTGTGTATCCTGTGCTTGAATGGCTGCCCCCATGGCTACACAGCAGCTTGTTTATATTAACTATAGTAGTACTTATCTGTTATCTACTGTGTATCCTGTGCTTGAATGGCTGCCCCCACACAGCAGCTTTTTTATATAAACTATAGTAGTACTTATCTCTTATCTACTGTGTATCCTGTGCTTGAATGGCTGCCCCCATGGCTACACAGCAGCTTGTTTATATAAACTATAGTAGTACTTATCTTATCTACTGTGTATCCTGTGCTTGAATGGCTGCCCCCATGGCTACACAGCAGCTGGATATCAGGGTGGTATAGGGGGTATTACAGACAGGGATCATTTGGCAGAGGCAGGACCTAAGACTGAAAAACAGGGGTAGGGTATATGAGCACAGCTGGGCTTTTGGTGGATCGAGGACAACTGGGGCAGGTCAGGGGCATCATCCATGTGTCCATCATCCATGGGGCCCAGATAGTCAGTGGTCTAACAATAGGTGCCATCAGGGAAAGCTCCCTATAACTACTTATAGAGTTATTCCAGATTTGTTGTGTTTCGTGCAATTATTTTTCTTTCTTTTTTTTAAATTCTCTGATGTATTATTGTTCCCAGACAAATATCAGGTCAGTACCGTGGATAAGAACACTCAGTAGACTAGAGAGGGTCTGTTTCCCTGGAATTTAATCTTCTGGAGGTCTCACTGGCTACAGGTTATCTGCTTTTCCCTGTTTTTGTCTCCTCTTCTGCGCATTACAGACTCCCAGACAGTCACTCAGAGCCCAAATATCCCCTGGCCTAAATGGAAAGTGTTATACATACACAAACAACACTGTAAAAATATCTGATTATTTGAGAAACAGTAAATTATTGACTGTGGTTTTTTGTATAGTCTGGTTAGGGGAGCTATGGTAAACAACCTATTCAGACTATACTAATTAATGCCCCGCAAACTTCACAAATAACACTGGAATTTACTGACACTCTCACCTGTATATGTTATGTAACCCTCCTGGGGCTTCAATTCATCAAGATAAATAGATATTTAATGGGTCCATCACCTGTTTGCCTTTCTGCATATGTATAGGCTTTCCAAATTTAAATGTCTTAACTGAAGTGTAAAAATACATTAACCACACAAAACATAGATCTTGTGTTGCTTGCCATTGACTCTCTGATATTATAATGCAGTCGTTTTAAAGGCCACTAAACCTATACTTTTATCTAAAAAATGAAGGTCTGATTATAAAGCTTTTATAATGGCTTTATTTGCTCTGCTTGCACATTCTGCCTTGCGCACAAATTTCCTTGTTCTCTTGCAATGGCCTTGCTAAAGGAGAAGGAAAGGTTAAAACTAAGTAAGCTTTATCAGAAAGGTCTATATTAATACACCCAGGGGCGCTCCACCAATGAGGCGAGTTGAGACACTCGCCTCAGGCGGCAGCGCCCCCCTGGTTACCAGGGGCGGCAAAAATGCCGCTCCTGGTAACTAAGAGCCGAATTTCCGGTTTTCAACCCGGAAATTCAGCTATTCTAGTGCAGAGAGCGCAATTGCGCTCTCTGTACTAGCGTCGTGCAGCAACAGAAGGCCGCTACATGTACATGTTACATGTACTTTAACAATAATCTAACAAAATTGCAACATTTCCTATAAATGGAAAGCAAAAAAAATTTCTTACAGGTATATTAAAAATCCTTAAATTTTGCAATAGCCTAAGGGAAGTGTTAGGTGATAAGGATTTGACGCCCAAAAGATGTAAATCAGCGCCAGGCAAACCTGACCCGGCCATCCATCGTTTATCAATGTGCAAATGTGCAAAGTTTATGATTAAGGGGAGGGAGGGCTGGAGCAGAGAGAGAGAGCGTTGGAAGGTGCGTGCACGTGCGCAGAAAGGTGAGGGAGCATCAGAAGGTGCACGCGCATGCGCAGCAGGGGATGGAGCAATGGAGTGGAGAGAGCGTCGCAAGGGGGAGAGCGTTGGAGGGGAGCTAAAGTAGCGAACATGGACTAGGAGTAGGCAGAGGACAGGTACCTGCCCAATGCCCCCCATTTGTTGCGCCCTAGGCAGGTGCCTCTTCTGCCTACCCCTAGTTCCGGCCCTGGAGTAAATAAACACACTTTGCAGTGATTTCTGCATTGGTTTTTTCCTACTTCATGAATGTTGTAGGGATACAGTCTTGGTTCCCTTAGGGTAGAGGCAAACAATGCTATTTGGGGGAGATTAGTCACCCAGCCACAAATCGCCTCTTATTCTGGTGATTAATCTCCCTGCAATGCCTTCCCGCTGTTTAGGATGTAAACCACCAGTGGGATGGCACTTGGATCACTCAGTTTTCCAAAGTCGCACAAACTTGCCTCATGAGTGCCATCCTGCAGGCGATTTACATTCTAGCCGGCGGGAAGGCAATGCAGGGAGATTAGTCGCCCAAAGAAGAGGCAATTTGTCGCTAGGCGACTAATCTCCCCCAAATAGCATTGTGTGCCTCTACCCTTAGATGTTCACTTTGAACTGACCAACTGCAAACTGATAAGATTACACGACAGCTTGTCTAAATAGACCCACCAAGGTGACAAACATTATACTTCTTATAGTGCATTTGTCAAACTCACAAGTAATAGATATTGTGACAGAACATTAATTTCCCCAAAGGACCCAGGCAGGACAATGGATATGTTGAAAGAAGCAAGTTCCAAAAAAGAAAGTTATTTCTGCTTATTCCCCTGTGTCACCTTTGTTAAAGGACAAGTAAACCTTTAAAATAAATGAATGTAAAATTGATGAGAGTGCTATTCTAAGAAAATTTGCAATATACATTTATTATTTATTTTGTTTTTATTCCAAGAGATACATGTACTGTTAATATGAATGAATTTTACTACAACAGCGCCACCTGCTGGTCAGTTTCTGACCAGTCTGACCACCAAGTAGTCAAGGACGTTGTCAGGAGAAAGAAAGAGGCTGCTCTGATGTTCTTCTGCTTAGGAATTTTTTTAAATCTTTCCTAAGTAGAAGAACATCAGCCTCTTCCTTTCTCCTGACAACTTCCTTGACTACTTGGTGGTCAGACTGGTCAGAAACTGACCAGCAGGTGGCGCTGTTGTAGCAAAATTCATTCATATTAACAGTACATGTATCCCTTAATATCTTGGAATAAAAACAACATAAATAATGATTGTACATTGCAAAACGTCTTAGAATAGCCCCCTCATCAATTTTACATTTACATATTTTAAAGGTTTACTTGTCCTTTAAATCCAGTGGGCATTGAAAACATGTTTCACTTGGTATAACTTACCAGAAATATCCTTGTACTCACATCTAGTTCTTTTCGGCAGCTACACAAGTGCTGCACATCTGGCAAGAACACAGTCTTTGCCCATTCGAATACATTCTACCAAATAGGTTTTCAGTCGAGAAACTAAATTAAGGTAAGAAAGCAAATGACATAAATAGAAATGTGGGCTCCTGGCTAGACATACCCTCCTATAGTCAGTGTTCAGACTAAATAAAGAGTCAGTGGAATGAATAGGAAGCTTACATGTACATACACAGTATTTGTGCTTGTGGGCGAGGAAGACTGTGGCACAGGGGCAAAACAATCAGTAGATTTTGGCTAAAATCAGCTCCCAAGAGCTGCAAATAAATTGTAGGATCAGTGGTCCTATGCTAAAACTGTGTGGCCACAGACTGGAATAAAAACACAGCTGCTGCTCTAAACCACAGATCTAACACTACAGTAAAGCAGTGCAATAATAAAGAGAACACAACACAGAGAACTTGCCTCGTTCGTTGCCGCTAAGATTCAGATTATTTGCCATCTCCCACTAGTTAAAAGGACAGTTTACCTGTATATTAGCTTTTATTATACTGGCAGTGTGCGACTGGTCTTCATTTTTTATGTAGTTTATTTCAGCCGTGTGTTTGTGGCTTTAGGCAAGTGTTTGGGGCTGTATTTCACATCTCCCCAGCCAAAATGAAATGTATTATTAATCTGGAAATTAGATTTTTAGGAATATTTTATGTTTTTTTTTAAATTATTTTTCTGTCTGTTGCTCATTTTCAGATTGCCCTGGGAAGTGCGTAAATGCTCCGAAAAAAAAATTCGAAATTTGAAATTAGAAAACCAAAGTCACAAATCATTTTTAAATAATAAATGTATTGGCTGTTCAGTGGTATAACTATGCTGCAAGGGGGATTGGTAAGGACCCATGCTTCACATTATCCTTCCCCTTTGCTCTCAACCCCCTAACTATTTTATAGACAGGCAGCAGAAAGTCACAATATGCCACTGCGGCAGTTGTCCTAGAATCAGAGCTGCCATCAGTATTCATTGGGTTTCAGACCACTGACCCCAGGGGACCTCAATTTCTAGCCCACTGATCCCCTCTACTTTGACTATGCCCCATTTTCTCAAAACCCCACCTGTGATCTGTCCAAACTCCACCCACTCTTTGCAAACCCGGCCCCTTCATGCCCCATGATTCAAAGCTTTGGGACCCCCCCCCTTGGCAATAGGGCCCCTAACTGGAATTCCCTCCCTGATTTCGGCCCTACATAGGGGCAGATTTACTAAAGGGCGATTGGTGCCAGCGCTTCACACACATCGCACCACTTTGCCAGGCGCAAATTCGCTACCACAACACTAATTCACTAATATGCAAAGTTGCGCCCTGGGCGTGAACACTGGCGACTTTTCACTAGCGTTACTTCGACAGTGCGAGCATTTCATAGTGAAGATGCGCTAGTGTTCGTTTGTGCCTAGCGAAAATTCCCTAGTGATCGTGTGCTTAGGTCAATTTGCATTCGGCGGGTAATTTAAAGTTGTATGGACGTCTTTATTATAAATGTTGGTGCAAATGCTTGAAGTTACCACTTTTTATTACACAAGTCCAGGGAACCTTAATAAAAACAAGAGAATTAATATAATGCCCTACACGTGAGCCCACTGTAAAATGAATGTTCCATATGTAATGAAATGTCTGGAGAAAACCAGTTACCCAAAAAAGTTCAAGTCAGGACTTTTGCAGCCAGTTCTGCTTCAGAAAAGGAAAAGTCACCAGCGTTTTTGGAACTTTAATGCATTTTCGGCAGACAGGATATGATGTAAGTGACAGAAGATTAAGGAAGATCTCGCTGCTTTATAGCACTTCCCTGGTCTGAGGTGGTGAAGTCAACTCTGGTGGATGGGGTAACGTTCAGTAAAATCCTCACGAGTGAATTTGCAGAGTAGCGATATGGTCTGAAACTGCGCTAGTGACTGTCTAGTTCGCTAGCAAATTGGCGCTTGCGCCTGGTAGTGACTTGGCGACACAAGCGGATTGTCACTAGCGTTAGCCACTTCGCTTTTTAGTAAATCTGGCCCCTAAAGTGGACCAAAATTCTGAGGGGCAGGAGTTCTGTTGAATAAATGAAACTTGCACATATTTAACAAAACAAAAAGTGTACCGATCACAATGTTTTCAGCTTACAGAAGTACCGCGTGCTGGTGCAGTTTTCAGGAACAGCAGCCTGGGGTCTCGGGTAAGTGATTTCAATCTCTGGGGGAGGTGCCTAAAATTTGGCACCACCCAGTGATTGAAGCTTTCCTTCTCCTTTAAGAAGCCTTTATGCAGTCTTGTCTTTTGGCTGGAAATCCCAGCACCAGTGGGCCAATATTACAGTGGAAAAGCTCTACAGTAAGTGCTCAGCCAGGGTAGGTGGCCAATATGCTTGTACCACTCCTGAGCATAAAATCTCACATTGGTTGAATATTCACAAGAGACATTGTTGATCCGCTATCCTTTGATTCTATTTTCCAATGTCAAGTTTCCAAGCACCACGTGGAATAATCAGAAGATCGGAAGATGTTGTTGTGGGGTAACGGAAGTGCTAATTATGCCACATTTAAGAGCTAGTTCAGCTATGTGAAGTACAAATTAATATTGTCAGATACATTTTTTTCATTTTTTTATTCCAACTCTCCGGTTTACAAGGGTCCAATTTACCTTAGCAACCAGGTACTGGCTTAAATGACAAACTGGAATATAAACAACAGAGGCCTGAACAGAAAGAAAAGCAACAACAATAATATTAAAATTATAGTTTTACAGAGCAATAGTTTTACTGCTTGGTTCAGCTACCCTGTCACGGCCGGCACCCACTACCAGAACAAGTGCCAAGTACCCTGGTCTCGGCTCGGCTTCACCAGTAGTGTGACCACCGTTGGGCTTCGGGAGGAGCCCTCAGCTTACTTGGGTGCCACCTGGACTTAACAAGGGGCGGAAGGCGAGATGTTCTGGCTGGCAAAGGGGCACGGCTGGAAGCAGAGTCTTTTGGGCCGAAGGTGACAGTACAAGAGGATTAGGCAGAAGGATGGTCAGACAGGCTGGGTCGAGGCAGGCGGATATCAGAATCGTCAGGCAGGCAAGGGTCAAACCGGGTAGTCAATCAAAGGGTTAAGCAGGAGAGTTGTCGTAGGCAGGCAAGAATTAAGATACAGAATGCAGAGTAGTCAAGAACAGGCAGGGTCAAACACGGATAATCAGATCAGAATTTCAAAGACAGACGCCTATCACTCACGGGCACTGGCTGGGGGTCAGAATGGGCCTTAAATACAGACAAAGTTTGCGCCAAAACGTGCGTCAATGCGCGCTGGCGCAATCACGCCAGCGCGCCTGTACCTTTAAGAGGTGCGCCGCGTGCACCCTAGGAAACAAAGATGGAGCCTAAGAACCACGCGGCGGGCGACCCCGCCGCACAGGTAATTTTATTACAGACCCCTTATGTGAAAGCTGGAAAGAGGCAGAAGGGAAGGGGCAAGTAATTGAAAAACTACAAAAAAAGACCAATTAAAAAGCTGCTCCTATTATATACAATACTAAAAGTTACCTTAAATGTGAAATTACCCCTTTATCACATTTAGTCATTTCTTCCACTGATCATTCTAAATGTTATTTCTTTAGCCAATACACCGAAACTGTTTCAGACAAAAGGATGAATTAAACGAGGAAAGGAACATGTGCAAGAGGCACTTTATTTCTCCCCAGAGCAGGATAACAACTGATAAAAACACGTGTTTCAGATCCTTTATGAGACAATCGTGGCCAACAGAAGAGTCTGCCAGAGCTTTACATCATTATAAGAAATAGGCTACAAATGTTGTAAGTGATCACCTGTAAAAGCTATGTAAAAAAACAACAGACATCGGGGCACATTTACTCTCGAGCGAAAATTCGCCAGCGTTGGCTTCGCACCCATCACAACACCTCGCCAGGCGAAAATTATAATTTAGTCACTTCGCCCTTTAGTAAATTTGCCCCTATGTTACATGTTGCATCTAATACATTACATTTACACTGATAACTACACATGTCAAGGGAACCTTAATAAAGTCAATAGAGTTGTTATAATGCCCTACACATGAGCCCAGTGAAAAATAATGTTCCATATGTTATAAAATGTATAGGGGAAACCCGTTACACAAAAAACATTTTTGAACACTTTTGCAGCCTATCACCCTGAAAAAAGGAAAAGATGCCATCGTTTTTTGGACTTTAGTTTTACACTCAAAAAATATGATTGAGAAGATTGAGGAAGATCTATGCCCTTTGCCTGGTCTGAGCTGGCGAAAGAGGTAACGTTCAGTAAAATCCGCATTTTTGTGAATCTGCGCAGTTACGTCATTCGCCAGAGCAAAAATTCACCTGGCGAATGACCGCTAGCGTCTGTCTCTTTCGCTAGCGAAATTGATGCCTGCGCCTGTAAATAAATTGTCGATGTCCCTGTGGGCGGTAGCACCAGCGAATTGACTTCGCCCTTGAGTAAATCTGTATTAACCCCTTAAATTGCACAGGGTCAGAACTTGGGTAGAATGGCTTAGGAGGTTGCAATACTGTAAATAGTTAACCGGTGCAAGGTTAACACGTAACAACCCATCAGGCACTAGTTATCTATAGTAACGGCCAAAGTTTCACCTACTCATTCACAAGGGGGCATAATTGTCAAAGAATGAAAATAGAGTTCACCAAAGTTCACCGGTGTTGAACTCTACAGCTCTCTATTCACCAGTGTAGGGGCATTAGTTAGGGGCACTGTTGCCCTGTTTTTACCTTAAATAAAAGTGCCCCTATACAAGCATAGCGAGAGCTGTAAAAGTCAAGGTGAACTCTATTTTCACCACTGGATCTGAGATACTAATGTGAGTTGTCTCTCAACACCAAGGCAGTCTGAAGGCCTACGGACGACTAAACGAGCTGGAATCTCAGACAACTGGAAATGCAAACAAAGGCCCTACACTGATTTAATGTATTTGCAGAACCTGTGACCTGGCTAAATATGAGCACATTTTCTAAAAAAAAAAAATCCAGCCGAGAGATTTCTAGGAAACCAGGAGAAAGGGTTTCTTTATTCGAGAGCAAATATTTTATCAAACCGTCATAGGCAATACCAGATGCTCAACTGCAACTGCAACAAAAGGAGATTACCGTTTAATGGGAGCATTTTGAGTGGGAAAATCTCATTGTAGGGCAGTGACAGTTACTTGCAGACCATAAAAAAAGCCAGGGCTGGTTGTTTGTGCCCTTTAAATACCAGAAGGTCATGACCCTTGAAGGACCCCTAAATGACACTGGGGGATATTTAACATTTTTTTTTCACTTTATAAGATTTATTATTTGGATAGACCTCCCTTACATAACTTTGCAGTGAATATTGTAGAATATAAGGATATTCTAATTGACCAATGAGTTCCATGACCATATCAAAGCACAAGGCCAAAGGCTTTATTACAGAGGGTCCATTATTTCTTATATTACACCAGTTTCCCTGAGTCATGTGACAGAAATGAAATGACTGGTGTGATTGTGTTGATGCAGGAGCACATCCACTTGCTGCAGGGGGCCCACAAGTTTCCAGACTAAAGAAGAAGCAAACTCTGCAGTCCAGGCTCTCGTAATCTCCTAATGACCCCCTCCATGATGGCGGGATCTGCTTCCTCTATAGCAGCCTATTTATTTATCCAGTTTTATTTTTACATTGAATTGTTCCTTTAACATGTCTATACAAAACTACTGGGCTGACTGAGACCCTCCAGACTTGGCAGCATATTGGCCCATGAATGGGGTCCTGCCAGTGTAACAAGATATTACTTGGCCCCACAGCAGATTATTTTTAAGGCCCCCAGCTTGACAAGTTTTACCAATATTTATTTAAATTGTATATGAATCAGGACCTCATGGGGCCCCTATACCTCCTGGACCTCTCTGCAGCCGCAGGGTCTACTTCCTCTGTAGTTACACCCCTGGGTCCTGCCCAACCAATATCTTGTTGGTTAGACAATCCAGTTGGACAAGCATTGTACTGGCAGGTTGATGTGGTCCCATTGGGTCTCTATAGGCCCACAGCCTGATCCATTTGTTGCCTCAGATGACCAGATCTGGCCCAGCATATGGATAGCCATATCAGGCAAATATACTCCAAGAAGTGAAAAAAAGATAAAGAACTATATCACAGAGAGTTCTGGTTTAACCATTTAGGGCAGAGACACACGCTCAGATTTGGGGAGATTAGTCGCCCAGCGACAAATCTACTCTTCTTCGGGGCAACTAATCTCCCAGAACTACCTCCCCTGCCTTCCCACCAGCGATTTACATTCTAGCCGGCGGGAAGGCAGGGGAGGTAGTTCGGGGAGATTGGAGTGCTTCATTTTCTGAAGTCACCCGAAATTGCCTCACGAGGAAACTTCGGGCAACTTCAGAAAACAAAGAGCTCCGAGTGCCATCCCGCCGGCGATTTACATTCTAGTTGGCGGGAGGCAGTTCGGGGAGATCAGTCGCACCGAAGAAGAGGCGATTTATCAACGGGAGACTAAACCTCCCTGAATCTGAGCATGTGTCTCTGTCCTTAGTAGTAAAATTAAATGATTTTTTCTGATTTGTAAGATCAGCAAAGCTGAACATAGCGATACCCTTTGTGTATAGGAGGGGCTCGTGCAGTGATTTATACTCACCCTGGGACAAATAAAATGGACTGTTTACTTGACTTACATCTTAAATAACCTTCACACATTCCTGTGCGGGTACCACAATCCTAAATGGCCTCTTTATAATAAGCATTTGGTTCCATGGAATGTGGGGGTCAACAGTGTGAGGGATAATGGCACTAACTGCTATGTGCTCGTCCCTTTATATCTGTATCATTAGAAATCCTTTAAAGAATACAGTTTAAAGGTCACTGAGTGTATATGTACTTGTTCCCATATGAATAGACTCCTTTATATATATATAAACCCACAAGAAGCCGGCACTTTCGACAATAAAGTGTTCATATGCCTCAACACATTATCTTCATCATTCCCATATAGAACGGCACTCTCAGGACTTAAAGTGATAAAAAAAGGTTTTTATTCATAAAACAGCTTGAGACTAACTTTTCGGCCTAGTCCTATCTAAAAGTATCAGCGTTAATACTTTGAGAAAGGCCTAGGACTAGGCCGAAACGTTAGCCGCAAGCTGTTTTTTTACCCTCTTTTTTCATTTATAGTTTAACGTCAAATATTAATAAGCAGGGGTTTTCTTTCCTTAATGCTCTCAGACAGTTAATAAGCTCAAGTCCATAAATAATGTTACAGTTATATGGGAAACAAACAATGAATAAGGACATAAGGATGAGAGGTTCCTAATACTGTATTGCAGGCTGAAAATAGAGTTCACCCTTATAGCTATGCCCCTAAAATCGTATCTGATTGACTAGAGAGCTGGGAAACTCTCCTCTAGTGAACTCTATTCTCACATTGCAATAAATATGTTCCTATTTATACGTTGTAGCATATATATATATATATATATATATATATATATATATATATATATATATATATATATATATACCCATCTACTTTGCACAATTCATCAGACAGTATCTACACGTTGTCTTATGATCATAAAGTTCCTCAGGCTAGGCTCAGCATCTTCTGAGGGAATATATCACTCCAACCAGGCAAAACAGTCAGCATTAGAGTGCTCTGCATTTTGTTGTGATTTATAAATGATACAATGCATAGAGTTAAGCTGGCTATACATGAAGAGATCCGCTCATCTGGTGATATTGCCAAACGAGCAGATCTTTCACCAATATGCCCACGAACGGCAGGGCTATATCGTGGTAATCCGAACATTCAGCCCTAGGGCAGAGGAGCAATGGGCTCCGACGGCAGAAAAATTAAAGCTTCCTGATCGATATCGTAGCCAGATAAGTAATTGTAATAAAATTATGGAGTATGTGTCCTTCATTGTGATTGTATTTTTGTGAAAACAAATAAAAATATAAGTTACAAAAAAAAAAAAGAGTTAACGTTCAGTAAAATTCACCAGGCGTTAGAGTGCGAAGTACCACTAGAGTCTATCTCCTTCTCTAGCGAAGTTACACCAGCGACCGTTCGGCGAAGTCCCGAAGTGATGTCATGCTGGCGAATTTTCATCAGCGTTAATCACTTCGCTCTTTAGTAAATTTGCCCCTTAGTGCTCCAGCTCTTGAACATGTACCAGTGATAACTGAGCAATAACATTTACTAAATAGCAAAAGAACCCGATCAGTAACATGACAACTTACCGGTTATGAGTTCTTGGAAGATACTGTTAGGATATATACCAGCAAATCTTCTTGTGAGTCTGCTAGGGAAGTGCAGGTTATAATTCAACCCATTTATCCCTACAGTTTCTCTATCCACAGAGATGGTGTGCCTTTAACTAGCAATACGGTGGAGCAATGTTTAGCACACCTGGGGTCCCAGGTTTGATTCCTACCAGACAATATTGTGCATGTTCTCCTCATGTCTGTGTGGGTTTCCTCTCATACAGACAAGTTCATTGGTTCCTGACCATAATGTATGTGAATGTGATAGGAACTTAGTGCTGTGGAATATAAATATATATTATAATACCTGTGTTCAGAGTTTACCCCAATTCCCATGGTTACAGACCACTCATGATGAAGCCAAGTTATGCACCACCAGAAATGAAACATAAGTAGCTGGCTTGGGAAGTGTAGTCTTACATTTAAATAGTTTATGTTTTTTCTTTCTATACTTGATATAGGATACATGCAGATTATACATTCCAGTGGTAATGACTTGTGCAGATACCCAATTGGAATAAGCAAAGGCAAAAGAACATGGGAAGGAAATGTTATCCTTATGTAAAGTTCTCACCTTCTTGGAGGCTGTTTCCCCCTTTCTCTTAATTTTAAAGGGATACTGTCATGGGGAAAACATTTTTTTTCAAAATGAATCAGTTAATAGTGCTGCTCCAGCAGAATTCTGCACTGAAATCCATTTCTCAAAAGAGCAAACAGATTTTTTTATATTCAATTTTGAAATTGAATATTGATATTGTCAATTTCCCAGCTGCCCCAAGTCATGTGACTTGTGCTCTGATAAACTTCAATCCCTCTTTACTGCTGTACTGCAAGTTGGAGTGATATCACCCCCCTCCCCCCCCCAGCAGCCAAACAAAAGAACAATGGGAAGGTAACCAGATAACAGCTCCCTAACACAAGATAACAGCTGCCTGGTAGATCGAAGAACAACACTCAATAGTAAAAACCCATGTCCCAGTGAGACACATTCAGTTACATTGAGAAGGAAAAACAGCAGCCTGCCAGAAAGCATTTCTCTCCTAAAGTGCAGGCACAAGTCACATGACCAGGGGCAGCTGGGAAACGGACAAAATTTCTAGCCCCATGTCAGATTTCAAAATTGAATATAAAAAAATCGGTTTGCTCTTTTGAGAAATGGATTTCAGTGCAGAATTCTGCTGGAGCAGCACTATTAACTAATTCATTTTGAAAACATTTTTTTTCCCATGACAGTATCCCTTTAAAGTAATGGGCCAACTGAATATATTTTTGCAATTTAATGGTAGTACTGTTTGACATTACCTCCTACTGAACTGTTATAATCCCAAACCATTGCAAGCGTTTGTAGATCACCACATGGTTCTTGTAGTATTTTTTGATTTGGTCCAGAAAAATTGCTTCTCGAACAGGTACTGATGGACATACAGTTGCTCTGAAAGCATGATGTATGGATATGGCAAATAGAGGCCTAATTACTGCATTTGTAAATTCCCTCTGTTTTTGCCTGGGGAGCAATGACACCCAGTGTTTGAATAACCTATACATTTGTGGGTCTTATACTGCAGCTTTATTATGTGCCAAATTAATTGCATTTCTCATAAACATATTTACAGTTCCTAGGTGCAGTAAGATCTGGCCTATTCGCTCTTGTTTTGGCTGTAGAAATAACCAGCAACCCTTCAATGTGCCATTAATGTCTTAGACTATATTAAAACATTTCATTGCACGTCTAATCAGCAGGGCATGATGTCATGTCTGGAATGATTCCTTAACGAATAACCTCACATTCTGAACACCGCTTTCTCATTATCTGTTCTTGACCGTCCTCTTGAATTCCGTTTTCTTTCTTCTTTCCAGTCTTTTTAAATTTGATTTTCACTTGACCATCTGTATGCAGAATGCTCTAACCGTAGATCTGCTTATTGATATGATGTTAGGAAGGACACAGCCTTTAAACAAAGACCAATACAAAGCCAGGAGCTCATGTACAAATGACTTAATTCTCAACCCAGGGGTTGGCTGCCTGGGACATCATTTCTAGTTCATAGTATGGACTTGTCCCCTTTCCTTGATGTGCAAAGCCACGTGGTAGTCAGACTTTCCTGGTGTTTTCCAAAAAATGTCAGCAGTTTTTAAGGGTTCCTGTTACCCATGGTTGTTTCTTATGATTGTCAGCTGATATGGGACTTGGGACAATGGACACACACACACAGATCTGAAACAATGTTGGAGGAGTGCAGACTAAAAGCAACTATACATGGACCACCAATATTGGTGGTGCTAATGGTCTGCAAATGAAGCCTTCTTAATGGACTGCCCAGATGAAACTCAACCAGATATCTATAAGACATGGTAGAATATCCCACATTGGTGCATAGATACCATCTTCTCCTAGTGACTTGCTGGTGGAGCTCTGAGCTACAATGAAGAGCAAGTGATAAATCAGGGTCGCACTGGAGCCATAGGGGCCCACCGGGTCTACAAAACAAGAGCCCTCCTTGTCATCCCTGGGGGCCCAGTCTCTACTTCAAAACTCATGTGCGTATGTATAAACGCGATGCACATGCTCAAAAGACACGCATGGGCAAAAGACGCACTGCATGAACGTTTTTTTTTTCCCGGTGTCCTGTCGGCCCAGTCCGACCCTGTCTACTGAACATAATGGGACATAATGAGAAGTATAAAGGGAAAGTGCATCCTTTATTTACACTTTGGAGCTGGTTGTGATGTCAGGGAACAGCTATGCCACATAATACCCTTCCAATTTGCAAGGCTAGATCCGAATGCAATCTACAGACACTTTGAGTCACCAAACCTGGTATTTTCTGCATGTGAGTCTGCCAGGTCTTAACTAAACTTTCCTAAGTGGAGTCCAGCAATAATGCAAGATGGCTTGAAGAATAATAACAGACATACTGTATAATAGGCAACGTTTGCCGTAATAAGACATTCTAGCCATGAGTTCAACAGGACACGTATTTTAATCATCAAGAAAAGCCATGCAGAATAATTACAATGTCTTCAAAAACACATAATTGGTCGGTATGTTCCATTCAATCAATTTCCATTCGAAAAGTTTTAAGCCAAGATCTAGAACATGCGATGAAAATTAGAACTCCATTTCTAGATTCTGACCTTAGATGCCCTGAAAGAGATCTGGACCGAATATTCATAAAAAAATAACACGGCTTTTCCTGGAAATATTAATATTACTTTCTAAGATCCAGCGGACTTCATACTTGGAAATATATCTGTAAAACTGGGTCATTAGCTATTTACAGTATGAGAAACTGAAAGGTTTCTGGAATTTATTCAGAGACAAAGAAAATTACTCAGATGAATAAAAATTTATACTGCCACCCCCTCAGCGCTCGGGAAGTAGCTGGCAGCAAAAGTCAATAATTTAATTCTGAACACGGTACAATTACTTCTTCTTTTTAAAAAAAATCTTTTCCTCTTTTTTTTGTGTGTCACAAAAGAAATTTGTATGCAGAAGTGAAGTCAAAATTATATTCTTTCAATAAGTAATTTAAAGGGATCCTGTCATCGGAAAACATGTTTTTTTCAAAACACATCAGTTAATAGTGCTACTCCAGCAGAATTCTGCACGGAAATCCATTTCTCAAAAGAGCAAACAGATTTTTTTATATTCAATTTTGAAATCTGACATGGGGCTAGACATATTGTCAATTTCCCAGCTGCCCCCAGTCATGTGACTTGTGCCTGCACTTTAGGAGAGAAATGCTTTCTGGCAGGCTGCTGTTTTTCCTTCTCAATGTAACTGAATGTGTCTCAGTGAGACGTGGGTTTTTACTATTGAGTGTTGTTCTTAGATCTACCAGGGAGCTGTTATCTTGCGTTAGGGAGCTGTTATCTGGTTACCTTCCCATTGTTCTGTTGTTTGGCTGCTGGGGGTGGGGGATATCACTCTAAATTGCAGTACAGCAGTAAAGAGTGATTGAAGTTTATGAGAGCAAAAGTCACATGACTTGGGGCAGCTGGGAAATTGACAAAATGTCTAGCCCCATGTCAGATTTCAAAATTGAATATAAAAAAATCTGTTTGCTCTTTTGAGAAATGGATTTCAGTGCAGAATTCTGCTGGAGCAGCACTATTAACTCATTCATTTTGGAAAAAAATTTTTTTCCCATGACAATATCCCTTTAATATCAGGAGCAATGTCTGTGCTTCCATAAGCGAACCCTAAACTACCCATTGGCTTTTCCATGGAGCAAACATCTGATTGGTTGCACACATGGCACCACTTCGCCAGGCGCAAATGCGCTAAGAATATGCTTATTCACTAAAATGCAAATTTCGTCCTGGGCGCGGAACGCTGGCGACTTTTCGTTAGCGTTGCTTCAGCAGTGCGAGCATTTCATAGCAAAGATGCGCTAGCATTCGTTTGTGGCTAGCGAAAATTCATTAATGATCTTGTGCTTGGGTCAATTTGCATACGGCAGGTAATTTAAAGTTGTATGGACGTCTTTATTATAAATGTTGGTGCAAATACTTGAAGTTACCACTTTTTATTACACATGTCCAGGGAACCTTGATAAAAACAAGAGAGTTAATATAATGCCCTACACATGAGCCCAGTGTAAAATGAATGTTCCATATGTTATGAAATGTCTGGAGAAAACCAGTTACCCAAAAAAAGTTTGTTTGGACTTTTGCAGGCAATTCTGCTTCCAAAAAGGAAAAGTCACCAGCGTTTACTTTGATGCATTTTAAGCTCACAGGATATGATGTAAGTGACAGAAGATTGAAGAAGATCTGGCTGCTTTATAGCACTTCCCTGGTCTGAGGTGGCGAAGGCAACGATGACGAAAGGGGTAATGTTCAGTAAAATCCGCATTTTAGTGAATTTGTAGAGTAACATCCGTTCCTCAGAGCGAAAAGTCGCCTGGCGATAGAGTGCGAATGACTAGCAATGGTCCTGTTCACTAGCGAATTGGGGCCTGTTAGTAAATTGGTGAAAAGTCGATAGCGTTAGCCACTTTGCCCTTTAGTGAATCTACCCCCTAGTCTCTTTACTTATTATAATGTAACCTTCCATCTATGTGGCTTCTTTGTTTTCACATAGAGAATAACCATGAAATAGACCAAAATGATTAGGAGCAGAAGGGCCCACTGACTTTCCTGATATCCCGGTCTGCCAGTCCAACACTACATGCCACTCAGCTGGGCCACTTGGGCACAACTTCTGGTTTATTGTAATAACTTTGCCAAAAGAGAGAGAGCAAATTTTAAAACATCACACTTGTAAGCAAACAGTACTTTCAGCTTTGAATAATTCCCCTAAATTATTTTATGAACAAATGGTGTAATGGTTGCTACTTGTCTAGTAACCCATAACAACCAACAAAGCCAATTCAGAAAAAAAGCTTGGCTAGGCTTGCATCCACCAAATGGTGAGACATAAAGCTTGTTGAGAGGTGACCAAGCACAGAACAGAATGCCAAAGACCTTCATGAGAGTGACAGTGACTCCTATAAATTCCTGCTTGGATGAGTGGAGAGATGAGGAGATGTTATACTGTTTATGGTCTATGTCTCTCCCACATAATAACCATCACGTACTGTCTATTTCTTTTAAAGACTTTACCTTTCAGACTGGGCTTAGAAGGACTTCACTGTTACTAGCTGTGATTCAACCTGGACCAGCACACCAGCAGTTTCCTTCAAGTGTCTGCCCAACAAGTTTTCCATGGCCACCCACCCACCCCCTGCTGGGAATTCTCCAAAACTGTAAGTGATATGAGTAGTTAGTGCAGACACAGGGAACCAGAAGTGGTGTCACTATTTGGTTGGGAGAAAGTGACATCACTAACAGGCCAAATCGCCAGGAAATTAAACGTTTTTTTAAACAATGCGTTACAGTTGCAGCAGCCTATCAGACTCCGTTTGCAGGTGCCCGAGAACCAGCCACATGATCAGGACATCAGAACGTTTGTGGTTGAATCCTAATTGCATTGCAGCTATTCTGTTGTTACCTGCAGGTACCTGACCTGATGCTCAACCAACATGCCCAATATGCTGAACTTTGTAATGTTATGGAAATTCAGGAACCCGGAGATCACTTGAGATGAAAGGATAAAGACACATGCTCCATGGATTCTGAATTCAGTCAGAACCCCAAACAATGAATTTTAAATACTACATGAGCTCATAAGAATGTATGACATGAGTATGACATGTATAAATACGGAGTAAAAAGAAGTTACCGGTGGGAGAGCATAGAGATATTCCTCCACAGCACAGAAAAAACAAAGAACTGTCTTAAAGCCAAGCAGGTGGCTCTGTCCTTAAGGCCAGGGTAGTAGTGACCAAGGCTATCTTGAAAACAGAATCCATCCAAGTCAAAGAAGCTCCGTCTGCACACACACCAGAATGTTATTGTAAGACGCGCCGGGAGATCTTCACTTACCTCCCGGCGTGCCTCTGTGTCCACTCGTGTGCTCAGGAGCTCACTTCCGCATTGTTGATCCGACGCTGGCGTCCTGATGCTGGCATCGTCACGCTGAGCATCATGACGTCACTATGCATCGCCGATTTTTGAATATTTTGGCACCAATTATGTTTTAAAAGCCTGATCCATCATTTTGATAATGCCCAAGCTAGGCTTCAGTTTACTGTTCCTGCTAAAGCGTTTTTTGACTTTTGATCTTCTGGTTTTGACTTCCGCCTGACCCTTGACTACGATTCCAGCCACCTGCCTTGAACCCTTCGCCTGATTAGCGACTACGTCTACCCTTACTCCTTGCTGGTACCTCGCTTACGGGCTTGTTTCTAGTTACGCACATCATTGTTGGTTTCCGCAGCAGAAAGCCCGGGGCCCCAAAAGGGCGTTGGTGAACACCGGAATCCATAGGGTCTACCTGTGCATTCGAGGTTATCCGTCACTGCGCAAGGTTCCCGATAACGTGAGTGTTACAGTTAGTTATTCTCTGTCCAAAAACATGAATCTTTACTTCTCAAAAGAGGAATAAAGATCAAGCTTTTGACTATAAAACGTGTCTGTTGGTCTCTGGCTGTGTGAACAAAAGCAAATAAATCAAATTAAATGTAACTGTAGTTTGATGCCGTGTTCCATTTTGTTCTTATACAACAAGTATGCAAAATAGTTACAGTAGTGCTGCCTGCTGTTCATAAACACATCATATAACACCCTCTTATTATTTGTTTGGAAAGAGTTGAAAGATGTTGGCTTGATACTGTCTCTCCGGCGCACAGATCCATTTCAGCCTACGTGATAGCTATAAACAACCGCAACTCATTTATATTTTTTTCCTGACCTTTGCTTGAATTCAAGTTCCAGTCCGAGGTGAAAATGAGTTTTAGCAGCACTATTAATTGAGTGTTAGAGTAGTTTAAAAACATGGCTTGTCACAGAGGAAAAATATGAGCCAGTAATTAAAATGTGTTTCCCAGCATTCCCCAAGGAACCGCAACATTGGGTTTTGGCTTAGATTACATTACATGAGTTGCATATTGATTTATCCATTGCAGTTACTTTTTGCTTTTTCGTATTTTATTGGCATGAAAGCCTGTGGCACAATTAGGGGTTTGGGGGCATTTTACTTGCAGTGTTTTATCCCTGTTTAGATCTCTTTAAATAATCCACAATGGCTGCAATGGTGGCAATGCAAATCTTGTTAAAATGCCAGCATGATGATTACCATATGATTTATATGCACTATGTTTTATGTAATTTGCAGTGATGCAAATGGAGGTGTTTGGTGGTAGTTTTAGGTGTTTTGATACAGGATTCTGATTTGAGTAAAAAAGTGATAGGCAGCATTCCAAAAATCACTTCCATCAGAGCTCCGTAGAAATCTGGCCTTGCTTCAGCATTTGTCTAGACCAGGGCTGTCCAACTGCCCCCCCCCCTTGTGTGCTCCCCCACCTACCTGCTGTGTCTGTTTACCATGTGTAATTTCTAAATGGTATCACTACAGAGATTAACTGGCCCCTTCATTGTTTAAACCTCAAATTCAATCTAATCCCCTGTATTTTTCACACCTGTGATCCCCCTGCATTGTTCATACCTATGACACCTCTATTGTTCACACCTGAGACCCAGACTGAAACTGCCCACATTGTTCCCCTGTTCACACTTCAACTACTACAAAATGCTAATGGAGCACCAGCACTGTGTCACTGTATGTAGTACATATTAGAGTGGTCCTGATAGGTTTCCCTGTCTCTTGCTCTGTTCTTCCTGCCCTATGCTCCCTGTGTTACCCTGCTGTGCATGTGTGTGCCCTACTCTGCCTGTGAGTGACATACTCTGCCTGTGTGTGTCCTGCTGTGCCTTTGTGCCATACTCTGCCTGTGTGTGCCCTGCTCTGCATGTGTGTGCCATGCTCTGCCTGTGTGTGCCCTGATCTGCCTCTGTGTGCCATACTCTGCCTGTGTGTGCCCTGTTCTGCCTGTGTGTGCCATACTCTGCCTGTGTGTGCCCTGCTCTGCATGAGTGTGGCATATTCAACCTGTATGTGCCCTGCTCTGTCTGTGGAACATAAGACTGGTATTTGTTCTGGGGGTTTGTTAGCATTTGAAAATAAATTATTGTTAGGGGGCCCCTAAAGTGTTTAATCATGTGCTGGGGGTGCTGTGTTATCCAAGGGGAAGAGGAGGCATATGGATTTAAGGGTATGTCTTAATATGACAACTCTTTCACAGATGAGTGATAAGTGATATCCCTGTTGTTTGGTGTGCTACCACAACAAATGTGGACATGATCTTGTGGTAACATGGGTGTGGTTTAAAAACAGGGAGTGGTCAACACTGGCTTCCATTATCGGCTCTCCCCCTGTAGGCTGGAAAAATTTCGGCCCTCGGTACCACAGAAGTTGGACAGGACTGGTTAACACAATGAATAAAGTTGGCCAAAATTAATAGGTCTATGGCATTTCATACAGTGCATTCCTGAGCACTAACACATGGGGACACTCTGCATGGAGACACCTGTGGGAATTACCACTTTTGTGTTCAAGTTTATTTAAATATGAGCATCATTAGTGGATAATGTGTCAGGAATGAGATATAGGCTCTTCAAAAACAATGTTCTAATTATTATAGAATGGATTCTCGACTTCATTTTATGGAATTTCTTATTGTAAAAGTACTTATTTATAATGAACACACAACACTTGTACCATAATTTGCTTTTAGCATTTTGATTATTTGTGAAGGTTTGAATGGTCTTTTGGGGCAACAAATTACAGACCTGAAATGTGTTTGTGGGACATTCACTGGCTGTTATGTTAGTAATGTAATATCACTGGTTTTATTATAATACAATACCTTTCTTCTACCAATACCTTACTCCCTTGTCCTCCATGTACAGTAGAGTTTGTATCTTACACTTATATAATGATTCATTCAATGGATATATTTATCAAAAATTTAATTTGTGAAGTTTTTTATACTTTGAAAAAGACTCACAATTCAAAAAAACTCAAATGTTTGCTTATTTATTAAAATAATCGTAATATATAAAATTCCATTGAATGAAATAGTGAAAAAAACTTGAATACCTCAAATTAGTGTGTTTACAAGCTCAAAAAACTCGAATTTGTTAAAAAAAAAATGAAAACCCGAAGATCTTAAATTTCAAAAATGACTGGAATTTTACAAATTGACTTCTACATAAACTCATGAGCTTTTAGATGCTGAAGTTTTACGTTCGAGCTCTTCATGCTTAATAAATACCAAACATTAGAGTTTTTGAAAATATAATTCGAATTTGTGAATTTTTGTTCAAAATTAGTGATAGGCGAATTTCTCCCATTTTTCGCGAAACTTGAATTTTGACGCATTGACCATCGTCAATTCGCGTCAATTTTGACGCCGGCATTAAAGTCAATAGGCATCTGAATAGTGTTTTTTGACACCGGCGAATTTTCGCGAGACTTTTACAAATTTATTCGCCGCACTTGCCTATCACTATTCAAAATTATTTGCTTTGCAACAAAAATTGTAAATGTACACCTTGATTAATCACAAGGCCCAGATTTACAAATTGGGTGCCCCTAGGCCGTCACTGCTCTTCGCCCCACCTTCCCCTTCCAGTAAGTGTGCGCATGCACACGTTTTAATGCGTCGGGCATGGAGCGCTACCACTGGAGATTGACATACAGGAGATTGAAAGATCTTGCAGATCTCCTGTGTGTCTCCAGTGCTCTTAACCAATACGGATGCGGCTGAGAGGCCCTGAAATTCTGCCGCCCCAGACTTGGACTTTTGTAGCATTGCCCAAAATCTGGGCCTGTACATCACCCCCAAAATGCTGTGAACGATTGTTACCAGTGATGGGCGAATAAATTTGCCAGGCATGGATTTGCGGCACATTTCCACATTTCGCGGGCAAAAAATCCACAGCAACAAAAAAAATTGGCACATCAAAATTATTCGGACGCCCAAGTACTTTAATGCTTTAATACTATACAACCTTATTGACTGGTAGCTTCCCCAATGATTCAAGACCATGGCCATTGATAGATTATAACACCACAGTGAGGCTATGGGGGGGGTAATAATAAATGGTGTGGGTAGAAGCATGGGCCAATAAGAGTTAAGGGGACACCCTTCTAGAAGCTGTGGGAGGACAGCAATAGGTAAAGTATACATTTCCCTCTTAATGCTTTAGTTCAGGGGTGTCCAAACTGCGGCCCAGGATGGATATGAATGTGGCCCATCTTGAACTTCCGCCAATCCAGGAAACGTCATGTTGCAATGTCACGCACAGAGAGCATATTGTACGCGGTCGCTAATTGTGTGCTTAAAATTTTACATGGGGTGTGCGATGTGTGGCTTCCTAGAGCGGGAAAAGCAGTTAACAATAAACTTTTACAATAAAATAAATCAAAAGTTAGTGTTTGTGTATATTTCGAGTGTGACCCCAGAACATTTTTCTTCTTCCAATGTGGCCCAGCGAATCCAAAAGTTTGGACGCCCCTGCTTTAGCTAGACAAAGGGAAGATCCAAACTGAATGAATAGTGGTCCTGAAAAACCAATTTAGGAAAGATAAAGAACAAAAAGATACATTAAAGGGATGCTGTCATGGGAAAAAAAATTTTTTCAAAATGAATCAGTTAATAGTGCTACTCCAGCAGAATTCTGCCCTGAAATCCATTTCTCAAAAGAGCAAACAGATTTTTTTATATTCAATTTTGAAATCTGACATGGGGCTAGACATATTGTCAATTTCCCAGCTGCCCCTGGTCATGTGACTTGTGCCTGCACTTTAGGAGAGAAATGCTTTTTGGCAGGCTGCTGTTTTTCCTACTCAATGTAACTGAATTTGTCTCAGTGGGACGTGGATTTTACTATTGAGTGTTGTTCTTAGATCAGCTTAGGCAGCTGTTATCTTGTGTTAGGGAGCTGTTATCTGGTTACCTTCCCATTGTTCTTTTGTTTGGCTGCTGGGGGGGAGGGAGGGGGTGATATCACTCCAACTTGCAGTACAGCAGTAAAGAGTGATTGAAGTTTATCCGAGCACAAGTCACATGACTTGGGGCAGCTGGGAAATTGACAATATGTCTAGCCCCATGTCAGATTTCAAAATTGAATATAAAAAAATCTGTTTGCTCTTTTGAGAAATGGATTTCAGTGCAGAATTCTGCTGGAGCAGCACTATTAACTGATTCATTTTGAAAAAATTTTTTTTTCCCATGACAGTATCCCTTTAAACATCATGGAAAATGAATACCATGTGCCAAATGCGTTACAATATCACAACCTTCGTCCAACTAAAACTTCATTTTAATTTGATCTCCCACTTTAACTCAGAATTGCCGACTTTTTACCAAATGTTGATCATTAGTGGTTCCTTGTTCATTATAAAAACATTTGATCCTTTCTTCTTTCTGCCATTATTGCCGCCTTGCAATCTTCTTGCCTTGAAAAGACTTTCTATGTTCACAAAGCATTAAACTTCACGGGTGCGTTTCCTTTACATTCATTTTTTCTTTCATCCATCTGGATTTAACAAAACATGGAGAACAACGAACAAGAACTGAATGTTGTCCCACATGGCCGCATTTCAAAGGAACAGATTTGGATGTTTCTGTGTCTAGACCACAGAAGAAAAATACTTGATACTAATTAACTTTTCTTTCTTTTTTTTTTTTTTTTAAAGAAACGAAAGTCTGTGATTAGAAACATTTGAAAAACACACCAGAATCCATATAGCTACAGTCTGAGATTAAAGACCCGCCTGCCAGTAGAATATATTTTTTGATTTACGTTAATGTTTCACTTGCATGAAACTTCATTAAAACATACTTAAGCCCCATTTATAATATCGTGTAGCCTCTAAATTATATCGTTTCCATAGATGACCTCGGAGTTTTTTGGTTGTTACATTAAAATGGTATATGTGGGTTGTGGAATCTCTTGGGGCCTCCATATAGTGTGTCAAATGATAATAAGAAACCGGCCAGATTTGAAAATATTTGAAAGAAACACTTTGAAAAATTGTATTATCACAATGGCTAATCTTGGCCTTTGCATATAGGTAACATTTCCCACATGGCTTCTTGGGATTCATTTAAAGGTATATATTCTTTGCCAAAAATGTTAATTGATACATTTTTAATAGTAACAGTAAATTTGCAGGCTCAAGACTATAAATGGTATTTCATACACACATTTTAACAAGGGGCAGCCATATTAGATTCAAACCATGAGGTCCATGAGGTACTGCATTCATTGCCTTGGTGGCATCTTCTCATCTTCTCTGAATCTCCAAGACTGATAGAAAAGGCCAGGTCTTTCTATTACCCCTGCCAGTCCTTGGCATTTTTCTACAGCATGACTAAGTACTAAGGTCAAGTTCCCCTTGTTGTTACTATAAATGTTTAGACTGGGGCAAATTGTAATTTCCTGAAGAGCACTAATATCTAACCATACCTACTGCTCTTGGATATCGAGCTATTGCAATCCATCATCATAACTCGTTTTCTTATTGTTGTTGTTGTACATCTTGTCCACATATTTGTATCAGCCTCCCCACTTCTTGGTGTTGGCCTGTTGCTCTTAAATTTGAGTGTATAGTCGCCATGTAGAACAGCAGAGCTGCTGTTGAAAATCATGATGTGTAGTGTAAACCAATAACATCATGAAAATTAAGATAATTAACAAGGAATTCAATTAGAAGAGTGTTCTGACCAATTTTACCTACATTTTTGGAAGCTTTAAATGAAACAGTTTCTGAAGAGGAAGTATCCACCATTGGGGGCCTTCAAGAGTTTTTAGGGGAAGTAACCCAGGGTTCTGTGGGCCCATGTCATATTCATAAATGTTATAGTATGCCTCACTTGAACTAGATGCTTTGTCGGTAGGCTGCACCTGAGGCATTCTAGGAACTATCTCTTGTGGGGAATTATTTGTTCATTATTATGCACAATGGATGGCCAGACCAAATCAGATCCTTTAAATACCTCCTGCTTTAGGTAGTTACAGGCACCAAACTATGGGGGAGATTCACTGAAGGGCGAATTGTCGCCAGCGACCACTTTGCACACTTCACACATTTCTCACCACTTCGCCAGGCAAAATTTCTTACCACTACGCTAATTCACTAAAATGCGAAGTTGCTTCCTGGGTGCCAAATGTTGGTGACTTTTTGCTAGCCTTACGTCGGCAGTGCAAGCATTTTAAAACAAAATTACGCTAGCAATCGCCTCTGCCTAGCAAACCTTAATTAGTCCTGTTATGCTTAGGTCAATTTGAATAGGGCAGGTACATTAAAGTCTTTATTAGAGATCCTCTAATGCCCTACACTTGAGCCCACCCTAAAATGAATGTTCCATGCCCCTCAAATGTCTGGGGAAAATGTTAACCCAAAAAAGTTTAATAGTTAGGACTTTTGCAGGCTATCCCATTTTAAAAAAGGAAATGTTGCCAGCATGAATGCATTTTTGGCACACCGGATATGATGTAAGAGACATAAGATTGAGGAAGATGCAGCTTCATTTTAGCAGTTCGTCTGGTCTGAGGTGATGAGGTCAACTCTGGTGAAAGAGGAAACGTTCAGTAAAATTTCAGTAAATGAACGCTATCGATGGTCCCATTCGCTAGCGAATTCTCACCTACACCTGTTAGTAAATTGGCGATGTCCCTGCAGATGGGATTTCTGGCGAAATGTCGCTAGCCTTAGCCGATTCACCCTTTAGTAAATCTGCCCCTATGTGTTTCAATTAGTAGGCCAAGCCCCATCAACATACTGTGGCTTCTGGTAATTAATTTGCATTAAGAATAAGCAACTAACTTCAGAGAAACCTGAATAGCCTAGCCATCTGTAGCTAGGATTTGTAGAGCAGCACCACGGAGTGCCTCAGGTTGGGTATCTGGGCCTTCAGAACTAGGTGGGGGCCTAAGAGTGGTCTACTGCCCTACCCACCTACTGCCTTACTCTTTGGAAAGAACAAACTTTATGAAGACATTTGCCTCAAATGACTCACCATGTCCCCACCGGGCCAATCCATTTTACAGACATCATTATATGTCATAACCCCATCGTTAATAAAAATAACAGCTAAAACAAGCTTTCATGGTGAGATGTGCTATATAAAACACTAACTTGGTAAACTTATTGCACTTTTTATTGCATACTTATTATAAGAGCTATGGCTCCCATGGTGACATCAGGCATCTCATTAATGACTAGTTTATTATGTCATTATTCGGTATAATTTGTTTCACTACATAAAGCAAAATACAGTTACAGTTTGTATATATCCATGCCATTGTTCATTAGAAGGAAATTCCACAATCAAAATAAACTAAAATACAAAGTGTTAGCTGAGAGATTGAAGTTAAAGTGCTTTTAAGAAGAAAGGATTATTTATTAGTGATACGTAGAGTTTTGTCCAATTATGATATCTTTATTAATAAATCACTGGTATCCGAAAGGCATTACCAGAATTTACAGACAGTAACAAATCACCTCAGTGTTTTACGCTACGGGGAAATGACCACAAGATTTATGCGTCCAAGACTGCAGTTGATTTAAAGTGCTACAGATATCAAGTTGCAGAGCCGAAACTAGGGGCAGGCGGAAGAGGCACGTGCCTACGGTGTTTGGGGGGTGCCAGGCATGTACCTTCCCAACTGCCTTGAGCATGAATGTGCGGCCCTCCCAGGAGGAGGAGGTATCCAGTATTTCCTCTTAATGCAAAACTGTAAGACTTAATTATGAATCAAACACAAGTGCAAAGCACAAAATCCGTTGATAACTTGCTCACTCAAACACCATTCACAAAGGTACTTGCGCCTGTAGGTGCTCTTTACAAACTGTGCTCAGCACCAATGCTGTTGTTCAAGCAACAATGGATACAAGGGAACCCTAGAATTAACACACTGCCTGCTTCCAAGGTTCCCTCAGCATGCTGTGCCTAAACATGCAACTTCCTTGCATCAGTTCAAATAAAATCATTATAAAACCATAGCAAGTCTTACATTACTGGCACCATTTGAAGTGGCAAGATAAAAATGCAAACATTCACACTAAGAACAACTGGGACCACAACTGCCAAATCAAAAGCTAAATTGTTTCTGCATTGGAAAACTGACCACCTTTTTTGATGAGCTTTGAACATTGCACTTGCTTTCATAAATTAACCTTTACATTTGAACTAAAAAATAATAATAATAATAAACTAAAGATTATGTCCAAAAGGGACTTTGCTTCAAGCAGTACTAGATGCCTGTTTTTGGACTATGCTTATCTGCTGCCCGCCCTTGAACTTGAGGCCTGTCTCAAGGACTTGCTTTACTGTCTGCCCCAAACAAACTAGGATTCAGGAAACTATTGTTGAGCACGAAGCATGCAGCCCTATGGTCTTTATACTTACATATGCATCAGGATCATGGTCAATATATCTTCGGATGATTAAATGACTGAGAATAGTCTTAGTAGTGTGTTGGGATAAGCAGGTAACCCAGTGTTCAAAATGTACATACAACAAAGTCCGGGGAACTATCAGTGTTTTTTTGTTCTTTATACTGTTCCAACTGACACTGGGGAACCCTGGAGCTACTGCAACTTTGGTCCTGGCATTTGCTTCAGGTTTCCGGCAGCAGGTTGCATCAATGGGTACACCACAATTATATCCAGTGAACTGGATGCAAAGAGCATTCTGAATGCAATCTGTAAGCAATTAAACCCCCTGAAAATGCTAGATGCAATTTGCACCTGATTGGCATCAAAATACAAACACAAGTGCATTCCTTTTGATGCATCAATAATAATACATGGGCAGTGTCGGACTGGGACACCAGGGGCCCACCAAAAACCCTTAGACCAGGGGCCCACCCAAACACCTTTAGACCAGGGGCCCAATCTAAGTATTATTTTCTTCCTTTCCTTAGTCAACCTCTATTCTCCTATTCTCTTTTCATTCCATTCTATAACATATTATACTATCTATTTAGCCTCTTTATTCTCATAGAAATATGGAATGGCCATGAAATAAGACAAATGTTTAGAAGCAGGAGGGCCCACTGACACCTTGGCCCACCGGGAGTTTTCCTGGTATCCCTGTGGGCCAGTCCGACACTGTACATGGGAATAAAATTATATAAACTCAATATATTGACTTCACTTTTTATAACTAGAGAAAAGGCAAGAAAAAGCTTCCAGATTACATACACTGACAAATCTCTAGTGTTCCTTCTAGATCTCCATTGAAACGAAATGCCTAGTGTGAGAAGCATTGATCAGTTCTAGAGTTCCTGTGCTGTCCATTCAATAAATACACGTCTCTGTTTTATTAGAGTCAGGATATAAAAGATGCTTCATTATATCAGCTTAATGGGAGGCAGCAAAGCATTTTTCAAGCATTTAACAATGTGCCATATGGAGGACGGTTTTTAAGACAGACTTGTGATTTTTGAGTAGCTACCAGTTGGCAGTTGCCATTCTACTTTGATGCTGCTTTTATCTGATATACGATATTATTGTTGCGTATGCCTTTTCAAAATCATGTAACATTCAGACTTTTTTTTTGTCCTTTTTTTTAATTGCTTGTGTTTGGACTGTGGGAAAGTGGAAGAAATGACTATATGAATATATGAATCTCTGAGAGAATAAGAGTCAAATCATTTTATCCGCAGGCGCCATTTTCTAACATATGGAACATAAACTATACAGTGGGCTCATGTGTAGGGCAATATAACAACTCTATTGTCTTTATTAAGGTTCCCTGGATTTGTGTAATTAACAATGAAAATGTAATGTATTTGCTGCAACATATAACATAAAGACGTCCATTCAACTTTAAATTTCCCGCCGTATGAGTGCAGACCGCTAGGGAATTTGCGCTAGGCAGAAATGAACGCTAGAGCATCTTCGAAAAGTCGCCAGCGTTCGGCGCCCACCAGTGGCTTAAATAGATGTTACTCGGCCCCATAGCAAATTCATTTTAGGGCCCCCAAAATAACCAAAGGTTGTCCTTTTTTTACCAATATATGTTGAAACTGCTCATTATTTAGGGCCTTATGGGGCCCCTATACCTCCTGGGCCCCCCTGCAGCTGCAGGGTCTGCTTCCTCTGTAGTTACGCCCCTGGCGCCCACAACGAAGCTCTGCATTTTAGTGAATTAGCGTTGTCTGAGCAAATTTTCGCCTAGCGAAGTGTAGCGATGGGTGCGAAGTGGTCGCCCCATAGATTCCAAAAAATCCAAAATTGCTAACAATTACTTCCTTTTTCTCTGTAATAATAAAACAGTAGCTTGTACTTGATTCAAACCAAGATATAATTAATCCTTATTGGAAGCAAAACCAGCCTATTGGGTTTAATGTTTATGTAATTTTCTAGTAGACTTAAGGTATGAAGATCCAAATTATGGAAAACCCCAAGTCCTTAACATTCTGGATAACAGGTCCCAGGCCTGGAAACTCCATATAAAATCCAGGTTTAGGATCTATTATCTGAAATGCCTTGGACCTGGGTATTCTAGATAAGGGACCTTTCCGTAATTTAGATCACCATAACTTAAGCCTGCTAAAAAAACATTTAAACATTAAACCCAATAGGATTGTTTTGCCACCAATATGAATTCATGCAGATTAGTTCCCATCAAGTACAAGGCACTGTTTTATTATTAAAGAAATTAAAAAAAATTGGATTATATGCTAGTGATGGGCGAATGAATTCGCCAGGCGTTGATTTGCAAATAAATTTGCGAAATTGCAGTGAAAATTCACCGGTGAAAAATTTGTCCTGTGCATAAAAATTGTCGCACGTCAAAATTATTCGGACGCCCATTGACTTTAATGCATTTGCGTCAAAATTGTGACGCCCGTCGTCTTCAATGCGTTTCACAAATTTTTCCCTGTTTCGCAAATTTTTTCGCCACTTCACGAATTTTTTGGCGAACCGAAACAGGACAGATTTGGCCATCACTTATATTTGCTTATAATGGACTTCAGGATGGCTTCCCTGTAATTCTGAGCTTTCTGGATAAGGAATCCCATACTTGGATGCGTCAGAGGTTTCATTTTATATCGGAGTATCTCATTCAGGTATAGTTATTTATTGTAGAAATGTTTATAAATAGAAATAAAAACACTATGGAGGCTAAAAATGTGCACTGATGAATGTGCTATTGTGCCAGATATCGCTCTTACACTTGTTTTTGGGAGATTCAGAACCTATGGGTTGGGATCCAAAAATGGTTCCCTCTTGATACTCCAAAATTCAGGGAAATACAGTGCAATGCCCTAATAAATAAGTTGTGCTGTGCTTTGCAAACATGTCAACACATTCTAAACTCTTTCATAGCTGGTAATATATTTTATATACACTTGTATGTTCTATTTTCTGCACATCATGATCATTTAAATTCCTGTGTATACATAAAGTAAGCCCCCCATGATTTTTTTTTCCTTTTCTAGGCAACAATCCAACTTCAAATGAAAAGAAGAGTACAGTAGAAATACAGTTAGGGCCGTTCCAGAAGGGGTAAGACGGGTCGCTGGTATTGTATATGTGTCGGACGCTTTATGTCATTTTATTCCTTCGCTGTTTCTAATTCAAACACAGCTGTGTTCAGTGAGAATGTTCAATTACTTAAAAAGACAGGTGGGAGGAATGTTACAAGCTGTTGTTGGAAGCCAGAAGGCAGATCCGTAGAAGACTACTCCATCCAGAGCTGGCATTGGAGTGGGAAAATTTCGCTTCATTTAACAGCTTACTTTTAGGGCCGAGTACGAGGCACGAGTCTTTTGAAGTAAATACACAAATGCAAATACGTTTTTTTTCTCTTGTTTCATACACACTTCATTACAGCTGTGTTCAGAAACAGGCCTGATTATTTGATAAAGACAAATATGTTATCCTGGAGCTGAGGGCGTTCACTGCTGGGTGATCACTCCATTAACCTCCTTTGTATAGTCTGTAGTGTATCTGTAAATATGGCAATGTATCTGTGTGTATGTAGGGTAACACTCACGTGTGTGGGTCTGAGCATTCTTAGAATACATTCATAAGGCTTCTGACATTCTTTATACCATGTTATTTTTGACTGATGTGTTGTTGTTGTGTAACAAACACAGAGGGGATTCCCACTCACTGGGGATGGTGGCTAAAGAGCATGTGGAAATGGAGCAAATGCGGTGCCTATAGAAGACAGAAGGGTATACTACTTATAGCAAATCCTGATGGGTGAATCTGACCCATTTCGCTTCGCTGAAAATTCACAAAACGGCAAAAAATTCTGCAAATGCATAAAAGTTTATGGGCAATCAATCAACTGGCTTTCATGGAACACTGGGAGAAAACCCAATGGGCCCTGTAGCCCTTGGCTCAACAGAAGAGCGGTGGCAGAAGCTGGTGGTGTGCATAGAGGCACTGAGAGATCCACATGGGTTGGCTCCAGACGTTATGTGTAGCAGTGATGGCCAGGTGTGGAGGGGGTCGGTACAGATGTGAAGGTCAGGCTGGTGGACCCTTAAAGTAAGGGTTTCTAGGGGGCCTGGATACCACAGACGTACACTATGTACTTGGAATAGTTAGACCTGTGCTCAACCAAGGTGTTATTGAATAGGTGTTGGTAAATAGGTTCAAAAACACTTTAGCAGTCATTTATGTTTCCTCCTGGCAGGAGTGCAAGGGCGGCATAACTATCATTGTTTATCTAGATTAACTAAGGGAGTCTGCTTGACACAATCAGGGAAGACTTTCTACTTGGTGATATCATATAATGGGCACATAGTAAATGGTAGTGCAAGGAGAGAAACAATGGATAGAGTGGTGCATGGGCAGCACGATGGTACATTGCTTAGCACTCATGCTTTGGGTTCAGTTTTAATGCTTTGGGTTCAGTTCTGACTAGCTGCATGGAGGTTGTATGTACTCAACAAATTTGTATGGGCCTCTCCTTCCACAATTCAAAAAACATGGCCATTTATGTATAATCTGATCAAACTGAGCTGTGTGTGTAAAATAGATAATATAGATAGTAAGCTCCACTGGGACGGCCTGTCTATGTCAATTTACAATCTCTGTAGAAAGTTGACTCAAGATTAAAGTCTAAGCCTAACTATATTTTTCATGGAATGGCATTAGGAACAAGACTGTCCATGTTTGTCTCTTGGAAATCTGCTAATGTATCAGAAATGTGTCTCTGAGAATTCCAGCCAACTCGCAGGCAGGTAAGGAAAACACAGTTCACTTTCACATATTTCGTTTTGGTCTAAACTGACCTCAATCTGGGTCTTTTTTCCCAGTGTTCTAAGCAATGACATCTCCTACACGTTCTATTTACACAGTGCATCACACTGTAAATTCCACAAGGGAATATCAAAATGCAGAAAAGCAACACGACCCATAGTTATAGCTCCTGGAAAAAGTATTGCTATTACTGATGTTATCCTTCCCCACCCCTACGCCCACCTCAGAGAGATCAGGAGTCGCAGAATTCCATTCTACATACAGGCTTTACAATGCACATACTCAGAATACTTGATTTCTTGGCATTGTACAGTAGGTGCTGAGTTAAAGGATAGAAAGATAGTGATGGCAATGTAAGGAACTTCCGCTGGTAGATCTCCAAGCTTGTGATTTCATTTTCGGTATAAGAAGACTTTTGAGTAAACTCCCAGTTTGAATTCTTTCAGGAGACTGTGTCTACAAGCGGTGCAGTCTGTTTTATTTGTGATAATATGCAAACTGTTTGCCCTACAGCTGCTCTCCATGAGGAGGTGTCTCTATTTCCAACAAAGCACTAGAACTGAATTCAACAAATATTCATATACAAGGATCACATGGGATCTCTGAAGGGTAATGAAAAATAGAACAAGATGAACAATTGCTAGAATACATCCAAAAACAATCTGAGTCGTCTTGGAGCAGTAGGGTAGCCCAACGCTTAACTTAAAGGGATACTGTCATGGGAAAAACATTTTTTTTCAAAATGCATCAGTGAATAGTGCTGCTTCAGCAGAATTCTGCACTGAATCCGTTTCTCAAAAGAGAAAACAGATTATTTTATATTTAATTTTGAAATCTGACACTGGGCTAGACATATTGTCAGTTTCCCAGCTGTCCCCGGTCATGTGACTTGTGCGCTGATAAACTTCAGCCACTTTTTATTGCTGTACTGCAAGTTGGATGTGATATCACTCCCTTCCCCCTCCCCCCAGCAGCCTAACAACAGAACAATGGGAAGGTAACCAGATAACAGCTCTCTAACACAAGATAACAGCTGCCTGGTAGATCTAAGAACAGCACTCTAGTAAAATCCAGGTCCCACTGAGACACATTCAGTTACATTGAGTAGGAGAAACAACAGCCTGCCAGAAAGCAGTTCCATCCTAAAGTGCCGGCTCTTTCTGAAAGCACATGACCAGGCAAAATGAACTGAGATGCACCTACACACCAATATTACAACTTACACTTGTTGGTTCAGGAATGACATTTTATATTGTAGAGTGAATTATTTGCAGTGTAAACAGTGTAAATTAGAAATAAAAACTACATCATAAAATTCATGACAGAATAACTTTAAATGAAAATAAAGCCCCTGGTTTGGCCGACTCATTAGGGTTTATGTCAAAATATCAGACTGAACGGAATGTGATGTTGAATGTAACCGTTGAATAAACCTAACTCTTCACTCACTTTAAAGCAAATACTTGTGGGTAAGCAGAAATGTCACCCAATTTAATATCCTGCCCTCCCGTAACAGCAAGAGGCTGGGTGTTTTAATTCAAGGTACTAAGGTAGCACTTTGGTAAAAGGAAGAAAATAGCAACAACATCTATATTATGCAAAAAATACACCCACAGACAGGCGTATGCAGACTGTTTGCAACCTACACACATATATCCAGAAATATGCATAAGGGAACTCTAGATACACTCAATAGACTAGAACAATAGACTAGAACAAGTTTCTATGTCAGGCAATGTGCGCTCCTGTCTCTTTCCCTTCCTACCAGGCACCAGGGTTTTTTTTAGGTCCAAGATGGCAAAAAATTTGAATTATTTGCAGTGTCCAGGAGTTGGTCTTCGGGTGTGGCAGTTTTAGATGGCTTTTTATCAAACCTGGGCCTGTGACCTACTGTCTGTATGTAGTGTAAAACAAAAATTGTAGGGAATCTACAAGGAGTTCATCGCGATGCAGCCTCTGTGCTTCCTTTTTAAAGGAACAGTTCAGTGTAAAAATAAAAGCTGGGTAAATAGATAGGCTGTGCAAATTAAAACATGTTTCTAATATAGTTAGTTAGGCAAAAATGTAACGTATAAAGGCTGGAGTGACTGGATGTGTAACATAATAGCCAGAACACTACTTCCTGCTTTTCAGCTCTGTAACTCTGAGTTAGTCAGTGACTATAAGGGGGGCCACATGGGACATAACTGTTCAGTGAGTTTGTAATTGATCCTCAGCATTCAGCTCAGATTCAAAAGCAACAGTTATAACCCATGTTCACCCCCCAAGTCACTGATTGGTTACAGCCTGGTAACCAAGAGAGTTGCAAAGCAGGAAGTAGTGTTCTGGCTATTATGTTACACATCCAGTCACTCCAGCCTTTATACATTACATTTTTGCCTAACTAACTATTTTAGAAACATTGTTTATTGTGCACAGCCTATCTATTTACCCAGTTTTTACTTTTATACTGAACAATTCCTTTAAAGCAGGTATAATGTGCCTGTACTAGTGATGTGCAGGCCGGTTTACCAGAGGGTCGGTCAGGTTTGGGGGTGACCTCGCACCCCCATTAGCAGGTGGCCGGCGGGTCTGGGTCGAGTTCTTCTTCCTGCTCTCCCCGCCCACAACCTTACACTGCCGACTTCCGACTTCCAGGTTCTGGTTTTATAGCCGCGCTCCTGCTCGCCCCACCCCTTTTGTGGCATCATCGGCTGGGAGGGTTTGGCGCGGGTCTATAAAAGGAACCCAGAAGTCGAGCGGCGTGGGTGGTGGGAGGTTGGATATCGGGCAGGTGCAGGTCTGGAAAAACCCAACCCACACATCACAAAAATTTACAAAAAGATGCATTAATTTACCAAAGATGAATTCTGTCCCAACCCAGCTCTCACACAGCATGAAACATCAGTGAATTTGTAATAAATAATCCATTTTTTGAATTAGAGATTAGGCATCCAGTTGGTTAACTCGTTTTATGAACCTTTCCCTTTTCACACTGGGAGAAAGCTTCACATTCAACTTTACAACAGCTTCAGCCACGCCATTGTTATTGTGACGCCCTGAAAGGGAAACAGGAGACGGAGAAAAAATATTCAGGCAGGAAATCAACGTTAAAATCAGGAGTCCCCTGGGCAAGTTGAGAAGTTTAGCGAGTCTGAATTACAATCAGCCCTGCAGCATGCGGATTTTATAGATGGGGTATAGGCCACTCCTCTGTACTCTCTGGCGTGGATATAATTTATTAGATGATGTAAATAATCCAACCAGTACTCTTTACTAGATTAACCATCCCGTTGTTCTTAAAACGATAGCAAAGATGCAGATGCTGCGGTACTCTCAAAATATGACTGTAATTAATAATTATACGTATCTGTACATAAAGCAAAAAGGAAAGGTTGTGGCTAAATAAAAATATACTAAAATTCAATGGAAGTGCTACTGATCTGGCCAAATTAACTACAGACATAGAGATGCATGTATTTACAAAGACAGGAGTTTTTTAGTTACAAAATGATGATCATAAGATTGATAAGCCACCATACCACGTCAAGGTAAAACCCATATGGCGGCCCCTAACTATTTACCTCTGGTCATAATACTAAAATGCTAAAGCCTCCCGGGATAACAGCATTAACTGAAATAAAGGTCTCCAGACCTGGGCATTGGTTTCAATCAATTAAATGGTGGCCCCATGCCTTTGGAAATGGGTGTTGGTTTGGGCAGTTTCTCTCTTAAAAGCAGCAAGTAGGGGAGGATTAATCTCATGGAACCAAGGCTGGCGTCTAGGTTATCTCTCTCCTTTAAAAACTAATGGCAGGGGAGGACTAAACCCTATGATTGAAGTAAATACAGTAATCCAAATTTTTTAAAATTATTCTCTTTTTCTCTGTAGTAATAAAACAGTAGCTTGTGCTTGATCCCAACTAAGATATAATTAATCCTTATTGGAAGCAGAACCAGCCTATTGGCTTTATTTCATGTTTACATGATTTTCTAGTAGACTTAGGGGCCAATTCACCAAGCTCGAGTGAAGGATTCGAAGTAAAAAAACTTCGAATTTCGAAGTGTTTTTTGGGCTACTTCGACCATCGAATGGGCTACTTCGACCTTCGACTACGACTTCGGATCGAACTATTCGAACTAAAAATCGTTCGACTATTCGACTATTCGATAGTCGAAGTACTGTCTCTTTAAGAAAAAACTTCGACCCCCTAGTTCGCCAATCAAAAACCTACCGAACCCAATGTTAGCCTACGGGGAAGGTCCCCAAAGGCTTTCCTAAGTTTTTTTTGGTCAAAGGATAATCCTTCGATCGTTGGATTAAAATCCTTCGAATCGTTCGATTCGAAGGATTTAATCGTTCAATTTTAATTCCCAGTCGAATATCGAGGGTTAATTAACCCTCGATATTCGACCCATGATGAATTTGCCCCTAAAGGTATGAAGATCCAAATTACAGAAAGATCCAGTTATCCGGAAAGCCCCAGGCCTCAAGAATTATGTATAATGGGTCCCATACCTATAACGACATTTATGACTTTATATTTTTTTAATATTTCATCCTTTATGGCAGATTCAGTGCACCTCTGTGGAGATCAAATACACGGTAATAAGTGGGATATTTTTAAATCCATATCTTTTTGCCACTTCATGACTTGCTACGTCTGTATGCAAACTAACCTTTAAACATCCAGGGTTAATGTCTTTCCTTTCTGTTTCCCTAGGATATGTGATGCTATATATATATATATATACTGTAAGTCTAGCAATGTTTATTTGCATTATCTCTGAGAACTGCCACATTTTAAAGGACACAGAGTTTATTGAAGAGCTGTGGTTTGATAACTGCAAATCGCTCTTTCCCAGAACGTCCGCCGTCGCATTCTTGGAATCTCTTTGGCTGTGTCATGTCATTCAGGCACTAATTCCTCATAGTAACAGACATAACTTAGTCTGGCCAGACTGGTAAAGATAACTAGCTCACAATGAGGTGTCCCTTTAATTCTCATAAGGCTTATTAAGTCAGAGATTGCGTTTAACAGAAGCACTTGTTTAATTCAGTGGGGACATATGTTGAATAGGTAAAACCAATACAGGTATTGGATCCGTTATCCGGAAACCCCGTTATCCAGAAAGTTCCGAATTATGGAAAGGCCACCTCTCATAGACTCCATTTTATCCGAATAATCAAAATTTTTAAAATGTATTTCCTTTTTCTCTGTAATAACAAAACAGCACCTTTTACTTGATCTTAACTAATATATGATTAATCCTCATTGAAAGTACAACCAGCCTACTGGGTTTATTTAATGTTTACATGATTTTCTTGTAGACTTAAGGTATGAAGATCCAAATTACGGAAAGATCAATTATTAGGAAAGCCCCAGGTCCCCAGCATTCTGGATAACAGGTTCCATACCGGAATATCATTCTAGTGACCCCAACAGTGCAGTTTATTTTTGATTTGTTTGTTGCTTTGTATCAACTACTGGAACCACTTCACTGTGGATTTATGTCTATCAATGTACAAATAAGGAAACCCCTATAAAAAGGCTATTTTTCTTTCCATGTGAAGTCATCATTCTTTCAATGCTGTTTTACAGGGTCAGATATTTACTGGGCCGAAGTTTGTCCTGTAAAGTTGGCCATACACAGGGAGATCCGCTCGTTTGGCGATTTTGCAAGAGACTTTCCTCCTCCCAAGTAACTTTCTCACAATTACAGATTTCACCAGAGCAGTTCCCTAACTGTGGAATTCATTACCCCTCAGCAGCACACCTTCCCCTGCTCTTCAGAGTTTCAAATGTTCCCAAAACACACTTCGTCTACAAAGCCTTAACACTAACCTATTGACTTCTCTCTTCCAGAAGTCTTTAATTCCCACATAGAAACCATTCAGCCTTTTTGCATTATATCTTATTGGTCGTAACTATCAAGTCTTTTATCCCCTTATTAAAAGTCACAGTCTTAATGGCCACTCAGCTATTCCTTTAACAAATAGACCCCCATATATTTCATTTACATACTTGTATACCCTGTGCCTCACTTATCTCTGATCCCTTTATATTATTCCATATGTCCAACTAAGGGGTATATTTATCAAAGAGTGAAGTTAATAGTGAAGTTCTGTCACTAGAGTGAAATTCCGCCACTCTCCATTCATTTCTATGGGATTTTTATAGGCGTATTTATTAAAGGGTGAACTTTCACTTTGACCCATTGATAAATACGCCTTTCAAAATCCCATAGAAATGAATTGAGAGCTGCGGAATTTCACTCTAGTGGCGGAACTTCACTCTTTGATGACTTTACCCCTTAGAAGGGCTTTGCTATCTATTGTATCACTTTTTTCTGTATGTACCCTTATACACAGCACTGTGAAATATATTGACGCTTTATATGAATGTAGTAATAATATAGTATGACTTTTTTCCTTTCTTTGGGAAGAGATGTTGGGGTGCTGGTAAGTAAACTTATGCACAGTATGATAATAATACTGAGTGAACATTGCAGGGGTCATTTATCAATGCACTTGTGACTAGGCATTGCTGCATGAGGTCCCAGAAATACCCAAACTGGAACATACGAATGATGCATAAGTCAAGGGACAAATAGGCACTGGGAAAGTGCAAATAACATGGAGGCCTGTTCTTTTTTTGCCTTTGCTCCTTGCACCCTGCCCCTCCATTTTTAAATGAATCCTTGCATTATATATATATATATATATATATATATATATATATATATATATATATATATATATAGATAGATAGATAGATAGATATAGATATACACTGTATATATATGGAAAGAAAGACCAGCAACACCAGGGTTTTGCAAAAAGTTGAAAAAAGTGTTATTGCATATATGCAATAACACTTTTTTCAACTTTTTGCAAAACCCTGGTGTTGCTGGTCTTTCTTTCCATATATATATATATATATTCTCTTTACCGTGCACCCAGGTATTGTTTCTAAACGGAGTGCTGTCCACAACCCAAATATATATATATGCGCGTAGGACTGGCCAGATATGGGATGACTTTGACGTAGTTGGCCATCTTAAATATATTGCAATAAATAAATTGAAATATCGACAAACAATCCCTGTTTTGTTTAAATATATTGATAATGGGTTGAGTGCAGAGGACTCTTGTATTTGTCTATAGATATATATTTAGGTTATTTAGTATTTTCAAGATCAGAACAAGGAATGTATTTTTCAATATATAATTCAGACATCTAAATTCAAAGCATTCCACTTTAAAAGGACGCCATTTACATAGGGCAGAGATATCTGAGAAGCCGCAACTTCTCTATTTACTTCCCAACAAAGGTTTCCTGGCAACTACTGTACTTAGCAGAGCCTTTTATCTACTCCCAAAAAGATGAAAAACTGCAACTGCAGGTCATGTTTCCCTTACATAAATATTTGTTTAACATAAGGATATTGTGGAATTCTTGGATTTTTTTTCTCATTCTGATGCATTGGATCACAAAAGATGCGATGTTGTTTTGGTTCACACAAAATGCATGCTGGAATTCTAGAGGAAATAGAAAAAAAAACTTTGGTTGCAAAAATGCATATTTTGCTACAAATCTGCTCATACATATTTTTCAGCTGTGGCCTGTCAGGACAATATAAAGTATGAATAAATAGGTGCTGAGAAATGATATTAAATAACCACAAATAATTTTGAAGCTAACAGGCATATGGCATCTCCCTTAGAGGGTGAGAATTGTATGTAGCTTATGTGGTTGCTGTATAGTATACTATATATGTATCTTTATATATATATATATATATATATATATATATATATATATATATATATATATTATATATATTTATATATATATAAAGATACATATATAGTAGATATAGTTCCACTGGGCAAGTCCCGCTACTAATCATACCTAGGTGGTAATGGCAAAATTTGCTATTAGTCTAATAACCCATAACAACCAATCAGCAGGTAGAATTTACTGGTCAGCTGTTTAAAGATAAACCTTGGATTGTTTGCTGTGGGTAATAGACCTGGGCAAACTCTGTGCTTTTTATTACATTGCCCTGTCAGTGTCTCTGTTGTTTTTTTATTTTTGACACCAATACATAGAACCCTGGATACTCTGCAAGGCAAATCCAAGCCTTTACCCTGGTCTCTCTTGTTGTCAGATATATCTGTGTGTTAGTTTGCAATATTTATGAACATTTTACAGTTATTGGTGCTAAATAAATCTGGATTATGTTGCCTTGATGTTAGTACATTCTTCTTGACTAGTAATTCTATGCAGGTCTCATCATGTTTGCTTTGGATTATTACAACATGTAGGGCAGTGATCCCCAACCAGTATCTCGTGAGTAACATGTTGCTCTCCAACCCTTTGGCTGTTGCTCTCAGTGGCCCCAAAGCAGATGCTTATTTTTAAATTCCAGGCTTGGAGGCAAGTTTTGGTTGCATAAAAACCAGGTGCACTGCCAAACAGAGACTCCTGAGGGCTACCAGTCCAGATAGGGGCTACCAAACAGCCAATAACAGCCCTTATTTGACATCCCCATGGACTTTTTCATGCTTGTGTTGCTCTCCAACTCTTTTTTACATTTAAATGTGGCTCATGAGTAAAAAAGGTTGGGGACCCCTAATGTAGGGGATCAGGGCTCAAATGAAGTATTTTCATTGCAAGGTGAAGGTAGGGATTACGAGATCTAGTCGGTTAAAGCAGAGGTCCCCAACCTTTTTTGGACCGGGGACCGGAGCAAAAAATCTTTTTTTTGTGTGCAAGAACCGGGGGTTGGGTCAGCGGGGTCGGGGTGGCAGGGTTGGAGTCGATGGGGTTGGGGCAGGGTCGGCAGCAAGTTTGGATGCACCGCGTCCAATTTGGGCGAGCCGGTGTCCAATTCGGCGTGCCTCATTTTGTGCGCTGGGCTCGTCGGCCCTGGCAGGAGTGTCCGCGGCCTGGTTCTGGGCCGCACCCCGGCGGTTGGGGACCCCTGGGTTAAAGGCTGAAGCTCACAAAAATACAACACAACTTTTCAATTGGCGTTTATTTATAGTTTTTAATTATTCAGGCAATTATTCCGGGACTATCCTATTAAATCTTTCATTTACATCCCTGCCTGGTTGGTAGAGTAAACTAGACCCTAGCAAATAGTTGCTATAATTCAAAACTGGAGAGTTGCTGTGCAAAAGCTAAATAATAAAAAATATACACAAAAAAGACCAATTGCAAACTGCCTCACAATATTGTATACATCAAACCTAAGGTTTCATTTAAAGGTACACTAACCCTTTAAGGCTAGGTGCATCTTTTGATTAAGAGCCAGCAATACAAATGATATAAAATAGCATCCAGTATGGATTAGCTAATTTAATTAGCTAATTTAATAAAGGCTCTATTGCTGCCACAGGGCCATACCCACAGTATGAGTAGGTGAGAACAATGTGTAACCCTATCAAACCATTGATGGGAGAACAGAATAAAAGTTATAAATCACAAGGATTGTTTTTACTGCAAAGCATCACGGTGTTGTCTGAAGAAGTATGAATGGCAGAAATGCCCTGGCTAAACATATAATATTTGGCATGACAATAAAACTGCCACCGGTGCAGAAATTCCTTTCTAATGTAATTTATTGACGAGGACAATCTCAGTAGCCGTTCCATTAAGCTGAAAGAATTTGGGACATTTTAACAGTGTGTCATTGAAGCAGCAGTTTACAAAGGTTTAAACGGCCTCCTCACAATCCATTTATCAGTGAGAAAACAAAACTGCCCCAGCAGCTGCCTTTCTACTCAATGATCCAAGAGATAATGGCAAAACTCGCACACCCAGGCCTTAAAAGCTCCGCCAGGTGCTCAGTTGCTTGGAAGGATCGGCACCCTCCTCAATCAACAGAAAAAGAAAGCAATGGCACTCACAGCATATTCAAGCAGGATAAACCTTGCGTATGTTTATTTGCACACGATGCAACGTTTCGGGGTGGTCCCCTTTGTCAAGCATTGCTTGACAAAGGGGACCACCCCGAAACGTTGCATCGTGTGCAAATAAACATACGCAAGGTTTATCCTGCTTGAATATGCTGTGAGTGCCATTGCTTTCTTTTTCTACTCAATGATAACATTCCTGGGGCAGTTATTTATACACACTGTTCAACCAATAGATTTATTCGTTTATACATTTCATCTTTTTCCTGCCTTAAACTTACCCCTTTTGTCTGTTTTTAAAATCCCTGAGGACTCAACGTTTTCCCTGTCCCATTTGGAAGTAAGTCTGATCTAAGATTAAAGGAACAGTAATAGCAAAATGAAAGTCTGTTAAGGTAATGAAAATATCATGTACTGTTGTGCTGCACTGGTAAAACTGGTGTGTTTGCTTCAGAAACTCTACAATAGTTTATATAAACAAGCTGCTGTGTAGCCATGGGGGCAGCCATTCAAGCACAGGATACACAGTAGATAACAGATAAGTACTACTATAGTTTATATAAACAAGCTGCTGTGTAGCCATGGGGGCAGCCATTCAAGCACAGGATACACAGTAGATAACAGATAAGTACTACTATAGTTTATATAAACAAGCTGTTGTGTAGCCATGGGGGCAGCCATTCAAGCACAGGATACACAGTAGATAACAGATAAGTACTACTCTAGTTTATATAAACACGCTGCTGTGTAGCCAAGGGGGCAGCCAAAATATGTTATTAAAGTCAAAATGTAATATAAATCCATTAAAAATGACAGCAGCATCTCTCCTGTGGGGCTGCCCGCTTAAAGCGTTTCGTGACTCATCAGAAGTTCTGGCTCTGTGGTGCTCCGTTCCTCTTCATTGATTTTGCCCTGGATTGCCGTTTGGGAAAGAGGTCTGGACGTTGCCGCACGCAGAAGCTTGGCTGTGTACCGGTAAGTTCTCCCACTATCACTTTGTTGCTGGACTGCAAGGAAGCCCTGTACTTAATGGAGACATACAGGATACATTAAAATCCCTAATTTCGTAGGCAATTATGAGTAATATATGGTGTTGCTTTTACATGGTGCTACAAATTAATATTATCTTTAAAAATTAGAGCTCCCTATAGATGTTCTCTGGTCCCTGTTTCAAATGAGGAGTGGGTGTGTCCTAACAGTCCCTGCCAGAAGCACTGTAGGAGGGGGACAGCCAATCACAGCCCTGCAGTCACACAAGCACAGTTCCCTATCAGGTCCTGCTAGCCAGTATCGGACTGGCCCATCGGGATACCAGGAAAACTCCCGGTGGGCCCAGGTGTCAGTGGGCCTCTTGCTTCTAACCATTTGGCCTATTTCATGGGCATTCCTTATTTCTATGACAACAAAGAGGCTGAATAGATGGAATAACAGATTATAGTATATAAAGAAAAGCCATTAGGAGACTAGAGGTTGATTGAGGATAAAAAGAATAATAGTACTGAGAGTGGGCCCCTGGTCTAAGGTTTTTTGGTGGGCCCCTAGTGTCCCAGTCCGACACTGCTGCTAGCTGCTGATTGGTTCCTGTCCAACAGTGCAGTGAGCTGAGAGCCGCCGGCTCCCCTGCACAACCTGAGAATTCAGGGAGCAGGAAGTGGAAGAGAAGGGAGGGATTATTAGGATTTTTGCAGAAATATTCAATAACACTACTTTTTTAAGCACAATTCTTCTTTATCTAACTAAGTGTAATGCACTGGTACATTCTTTTTTTTTACACAAAATGTCTACTTTAACACCTGCTCAGATAAGGACATCCTCACCGGAGTGCAGTAGCAATGCTTATGGGCAGGAGCGCAAGTGCTTAAAGGGATTCTGTCATGATTTTTATGGTGTCGTTTTTATTTCTAAATGACACTGCAAATAATTCACTCTACAATATAAAATTTCATTCCTGAACCAGCAAGTGTATTTAGTTGTAATATTGGTGTGTAGGTGCATCTCAGGTCATTTTGCCTGGTCATGTGATTTCAGAAAGAGCCAGCACTTTAAAATGGAACTGCTTTCTGGCAGGCTGTTGTTTCTCCTACTCAATGTAACTGAATGTGTCTCAGTGGGACCTGGATTTTACTATTGAGTGTTGTTCTTAGATCTACCAGGCAGCTGTTATCTTGTGTTAGGGAGCTGTTATCTGGTTACCTTCCCATTGTTCTTTTGTTTGGCTGCTGGGGGGGGGGGGAGAGAGGGAGGTGATATCACTCCAACTTGCAGTACAGCAGTAAAGAGTGACTGAAGTTTATCAGAGCACAAGTCACATGACTGGGTGCAGCTGGGAAACTGACAATATATCTGGCCCCATGTCAGATTTCAAAATTAAATATAAAAAAATCAGTTTGCTCTTTTGAGAAACGGATTTCAGTGCAGAATTCTGCTGGAGCAGCACTATTAACTGATGCGTTTTGAAAAAAAACATTTTTTTCCATGACAGTATCCCTTTAAGGATAGAGGAGCACATAATAAATGAGCTTCTAAGGAGTGATATTTGATGCTACAGCCATAGCAACTGCACTCATTTCTGCACTGGGGTTTGTAGGGGGCATTACTTAGAAACATTGTTACCATACTCAATACAAGTCGTGTGGCACTGACCTTACTAAAAACGAGTCCATTATTACAGTCTATGAAAAATGAATCTTCAAAATATTATCCTTTGTTTCAAGGTACGTTAATAATTGAAAGTTTTCTGGATACTGAAACACTGCAGAAATGGTCTCCTACCTGCATCAAGTAACTAGTAAGAGTCCATAGCCTACAACAAAACCAATATGAACTATCATACTCCAATGCAGGATCTGGGACATGTCAAATGCTGTGGGACCATTACATCTGACATCAAGATTAACATACTCAGTACAATTCTCAGTTTCGGTTTGTCTTCTGAACAATTCATTAACATAATGGATATAGTCATCTTTTAGGGAGTATCTTGGATGGACTTATCGCCTATTGTATAAATGACTATTGTATTTTTCTTAGAAAGGGAGTATCCAACCTTTCAGGCTAATACAAATATTTCCATACTTTTGAGCAACAGAAAGCTTAGTCTACTTGTTAAAAAATAAGTGTTATTAATGCACAAAGCTGCACAATGGCAAAATAAAACATCTGAATTTTGACATTTGTTTATACTTCCCCATGAAACATGAAGATGTTTCAGACTAGAGATCTGCAATTTAACTTTTCGCTGTACGCCCTTGGGTCATAATAAAGTCATAAAGCTCGGAGTCTTGGGCATGCTGGGAAATGAAAATATACTCATAGAAATCCAAAAATACAAGTACAGTTTGGCAAGCCTGGGAATAAAAAAAAACATCATTGGGGGATAAACCCAAAGCAGCCAATGAGATGTTTGCATTCAAACAGAAGATCAGCAACCTGCTGCTTGTATACTATAGGGGTCATTTATAGTAACTAGGGATGCACCGAATCCAGGATTTGGTTCGGGATTCGGCCAAGATTCTGCCTTTTTCAACAGGATTCGGATTCGGTCGAACCGAATCCTAATTTTCATATGCAAATTGTAGGGAGGGCGGTATTTCACGTGACTTTTTGTTACAAAACAAGGAAGTAAACCAATATTTTTCCACTTTTTGCTTCCCGCCACTAATTTGCATATGCAAATTAGGATTCGGATTCGGTTCGGGATTCGGCCAAATCTTCCAAGATGGATTCGGGGATTCGGCCGAATCCAAAATAGTGGATTTGGTGCATCCCTAATAGTAACCCAGAATGCAAAGGCTGGAGCACAAAGAAGCAGAGAAAACTCTGAATGGTCCCTTATGGGTTGCTAAAGCTGGAGCAACATTTGCATCTGTTGATACATGAACCCTTTAGATTTCAGAGCAGTTAGAATACTTTGCTAGCTTTTGAGTACGTTCTGGAAAAATGCCTTAAAGTCATGGTCGGACTGGACCGGCGAGACACCGGGAAAAAACCTGGTGGGCCACGGCCCTCATGGGCCTTCACCGGCCCAGACCTGCTCCCCGTACAGCTGGCCCCATAAAAAAAAAACAAATTGGCTCTTCTCCAGTCGTTACTATGCTAATTCACTAAAATGCGAAGTTGCGTTGCAGCAGCCGAACGCTGGCGAAGTTTCACTACTGTTAATTCATCAGCGTGAGCATTTCTTAGCGATCTGTCACTAGCGTTCCATTCTTTATTAGTGCGTTTACGCTTAAGTCAATTTGAATAGGGCGGGTACATATAGGTCGTATATATGTCTTTATTAGAGATGTTGGTGCAAATGCTTGAAGTGGCCACTTATTATTACACATGTCCAAGGAAGCAAAATAAAGACAAAAGAGATCCTCTAATGTCCTAGACATGAGCTCACCCTAAAACAAATGTGGCCCCTCAAATTGGTAACAAAAATTGTTAACACATAAATCTTTTACAGTTAGGACTTTTGAAGGCAGTCCCGTTTTAAAAAAATTTAATTACACTTTTTACAACTTTCCGATGTCACTGATATAAGAATGAGGAGGATGTAGCTCAGGGATTCCCAACCTTTAGAACCCGTGAGCAACATTCAGAAGTAAAAGGAGTTGGGGAGCAACACTAGCATGAAAAATGTTCTTGGGGTGCCAAATAAGGGCTATGATTGGCCATTTAGTAGCCCCTTTTTGGATTGTCAACCTACATTGAGGCTCTGTTTGACAGTGCACCTGGTTTTTATACAACCAAAACTTGCCTCCAAGCCTGGAATTCAAAAATAAGCACCTTCTTTGAAGCAACTGGGAGCAACATCCAAGGGGTTGGAGAGCAACATGTTACTCACGAGCTACTGGTTGGGGATCACTGATGTAGCTTCACCTTATCAGTTTCGTCAGGTCTAAGCTGGTGAAAGAGGTAACGTTCTGTAATATTCGCACTTTGCGTACTTACGGGATAGGGCGCAAAACTGCTCCAGCGACGGTCTCTTTAGCTAACGAATTGTTGTCTACAACTGTTAGTAAAGCGGCGATGTCCCTGCAGATTAGATTTCTGGCGAACGGCCACTTCGCCCTTTAGTAAATCTGCCCTTAGCATGATGTAGAGTGAAATATTTTAAGACAATTTGCTCGTGGTTTTCAATTTTTATTATTTGCGTTTTTTGAGTTATTTAGCTCTTTATTAACAGCTCTCCAGTTTGCAATTCAACAATCTGGTTGCTAGGATCCAAATTACCCTAGCAACCATGCTAGGAACATAGAGAGGGCCTGAATAGAAAGATGAGTAATAAAAAGTAGTAAAAGCAATAAATGTGTAGCCTTGCAGATATTTTGTTTTCAGATGGGGTCAGTGAACCCCATTTGAAAGCTGGAAAGAGTCAGAACAAGAAGGCAAATAATTTAAAGACTATAATCAGTGGCGGAACTACATGTTACTTGGCCCCATAGCAAATTCATTTTAGGGCCCCCAATATATCCAGAGGTTGCCCTGTTTTACCAATATACTGTATATTGAAATTGCTCATTAATTAGGGCCTATTGGGCCCATGTACCTTATGGGCCCCCCTGCAGCCGCAGGGTCTGCTTCCTCTATAGTTACGCCCCTGACTATAATACAATAAATAAATGTGGCCAATTGAAAAGTTGCTTATAACATACTAAACATTAGTGTATCTGAATAATACACAAGCAATCTCCATTCAAGGGGACATACTTTCAATAGGTGCAAAAGATGCATTAACACATACTAATTTATAAGCAAAATGACCCCTAAAATACAGTTTTTTTTAACGTATTCCTTTAACTTAGCTGAATTAAGTGAAACTTGGATAATATGACACTGCTGTTTATGCTGCCTGTAATAAGTTTCCCAATGCAAAAGGTTTTATATCAAAAGTCAAAGCTATACACGTCTGTAATTGAAGCCAACCTCTTGGCAGCACCTCCCAACATATTTTTTGTCAAAAACGCCTGGCATCCCTTCTGCGTGCCAAATTTTCATGAGATGCCATCGATTCATTTAGTAAAAATCTGCTCTATAACATACACACAATATGGAGCCATTTATCAACTCTCCCACAGGAAACTCACAGCCCTGTAAAATATTGTTTTATAAAATGCATGAAATTCATTGTTTCTCCTTGGCAAATGTGGTAGCGTTTTCTGTGTGTTAAACAGGATTTCATTAAAATAACACGGCACAGTCACGCAGCATGAGGCCTGACTCTTTGGAACAGGAGAAATAGTATTTAACAAAGTGCAGCTTCTGACCTCTCTAAAGCCTACGGTTTCACACTAAGGGGCAGATTTATCAACGTCGAATTTTTAAAAATTTTTATGGTCAAAACTGTCAAAGTCAACTAGGGCGTTATTCAAATTTTAATTGAGTTTTTTAAAAAAACTCAATCAGATTTTCGAGTTTTATCATGGCCCTTTAAGAATTCGAATTCGACTTTTCTTCACCTAAAACCTGGCGGATTGCTGTTTGAGTCAATGGGAGAGGTCCAGGGAGTTGTTTGCAGCCTTCCTGACATTTGAGTTTTTACGAATTCGAATGGATTCTTTTAAATTTGAATCAAATTTGATTTGAATTTGATTCGAGCTTTCAGGTCGATTTAATTCATCAAAAATTTGATTCGAGTTTAGGGGAATTTTCAAAAAATTCGACCTCTGATAAATGTGCCTCTAAGCATTGAATTAGAATTAGAACACACACACCTATCACACCTAATTCTATTTTTAAATATACATTCTACATCTTTTTTTCAGGATAAAATTGCCTCAACTATGCCTAAATTGAATACAATAGAATATCCGAGAAACTATTATAGGACAGCATTTCATTTTGCCTATCATCATTTGTATCCTAACTTAGTATACATTGGGCATTGAAAGTACTGTTTCTATTTTTGCAGATGAGACTAAATTGTGCAGAACTATAGGTTCCATGCAGGATGCTGCCACTTTGCACAGTGATTTGTCTAAACTGGAAAACTGGGCAGCAAACTGGAAAATGAGGTTCAATGTTGATAAATGCAGGTTATGCACTTTGGCAAAAATAATATAAATGCAAGTTATACACTAAATGGCAGTGTGTTGGGAGTTTCCTTAAATGAGAAGGATCTAGGGGTTTTTGTAGATAACAAGTTGTCTAATTCTGGGCAGTGTCATTCTGTGGCTACTAAAGCAAATAAAGTTCTTGTATAAAAAAGGGCATTAACTCAAGGGATGAAAACATAATTATGTCTCTTTATAGGTCCCTGGTGAGGCCTCATCTGGAGTATGGGGGCAGTTTTGGACTCCAGTCCTTAAGAGGGATATAAATGAGCTTGAGAGAGTGCAGAGACTAAGTGCAACTAAACTGGTTAGAGGGACGGAAGAGTTAAATTATGAGGGGAGACTGACAAGGTTGGGGTTGTTTCCTCTGGAAAAAAAGGCGCTTGTGAGGGGACATGATTAGACTTTACAAGTACTGTACATTAGAGGACATTATAGACAAATAGCAGGGGACCTTTTTACCCATAAAGTGGATCACCGTACCAGAGGCCTCCCCTTTAGACTAGAAGAAAAGAAATTCAATTTGAAGCAACGTAGGGGGTTCTTCACAGTCAGGACAGTAAGGTTGTGGAATGCACTGCCGGGTGATGTTGTGATGCTGATTCAGTTAATGACTATAAGAGGGACTTGGATGATTTCTTGGACAGACATAATACAAAGGCTATTGTGATACTAAACTCTATAGTTAGTATAGATATGGGTATATAGAATTTATGTGAAACCAGGGAGGGGTGTGTGTATGGGGCTGGGTTTTCATTTGAAGGGGTTGAACTTGATGGACTTTGATGGACTTTCTGTCGATTTAAACTATGTAACTATGTAACTATATCAGGATCTATAGCAGCTCTAGGCTTAATCATTTCAGAACTTTTCTGCACCATGCTGGAGTAGCCAAGGAGCAATCCAATGGGACCTGGGTGACCTGCTCTACACAAAACTACCAGCCTGAGATTAAAAGTAATCAATGAGAGTCACAGGGGTATCTAACAAATTGGAACATCTGAGTGACTGAGGCATTCCTTGTCATTTAAAATAGATATAACCATAATTCAATACATTATTTACATAACCTTCAAACCCATAAGACTCTGTAACAAAATGTATTGGGAATCCCCAATGCCCTTGAAATCCAGACATCACCCTGATGCAAAATTGGGGTCCCAACCAATCAGCAGACTGCTAAGTGCTGGGCAGTGCAGCAGCCATGTCCCACCATGTCACACTCGGTGCTGTTTTTGCACTTTTTGGCTTGATGTGTTTCCTGTGAATAGTTTGTAAACTGCATTAATTAATCTCTGTTTTTTTTTCTCTATAAAAAAATGGTTCTTCAAAGGAAATTCCACTTATGGCCATGTGTTGTTTATAAATATATTAATCCTTATTTACAATGCAAGATCTGCACTCGCATGGACTCCAAGCAACGTTTTCCACTGTGTGTCTTAAACTTGCTAATGACCCTAAAGCTGGCCAAACACAGATTTCTTTTTAGGAATGTCTGACCTGACTACACTAACTGTGTGTTTGTTGACTCCTAGCATTATTGATTTAGATGGTATCATCTCACCAAAGATGGAATGGTGATTCAACATGTGTCAACCAGGAACCAGCAAGGGCCTCCACTCCCTGCACTTTTTGCCCGATAATCAGTGCTATTTGGCTGTCAGCACTTTTGGGCCATAGAAGAGTATTTTGTCCTGTGGATCACTGTGAACTAGACTTGTGTGTGTCTCCAGGATAACATCACTTGTGCCCCTTTTCACTATCAAATATCTGCCACTTCTGAAGTGGTTAAGACTTCTCTGTATAGTTCTTTACTTCCATGACTCAAATGACTGTGCCAACAAGTCAGCTTGGGTGCTTAGAAGCAGACCCGGTCTGGCAATCTGTGGGTTCTGGCAAATGCCAGAGGAGCTCCTATACAGTGCCATAGAAAGTCAGTATTTAGTGGGCTGGTGTGGACTGATTTAGGCCTCTGTGTGGGCTGATTGGGCCTCTGTGTACCTGAAATGGCAGGGCCTATTTTAATTCACAGTCCGGACCTGCTCAGAAGGGTAGAGAAAGAACTAGTGCAGAAATTAAGGACAGATGTCAGCTCAGAGGTCAGAAATCTAAATGCAAGTGTTGGTTCACCTTTAAGTTAATGTTTAGCATGTTATAGAATGACTTATTCCAAGTAACTTTGTCTTTGGTTTCATTCGTTTCTTTTTTTTATCATTTTTGAATTATTTGCCTTCTTCTGACTCTTTCCAGCTTTCAAATGGGGTCACTGACCCCTTCTAATAACAAATGGCCCGTAAGGCTACATATTAGTGATGTGCGGGCCCGTTGCCCCGCCCCCTTTGTGACATCATCAGCAGGATGGGTTGACGTGGGTCTATATAAGGAACCCGGAAGTCAGATGCGGGTGGGCGCGGGTTGAGGGAGCGCGGGTCTGGTGCGGGTCAAGAAAGACCTGACCTGCACATCTCTACTACATATGTATTATTATTGTGACCTTTTATTACTCTTCTTCCTATTCAGGCCCTCTACTGTTTACATTCCAGTCTCTTTCTCAAACTAATGCAATGGTTGCTAGGGTAATTTGGACCCTAGCAACTAGATTTCTAAAACTGCAAACTGGAGAACTGCTGAATAAAAAGCTCAAAAAACACAGATAATAAAAAATGAAAACCATTTGCAAATTGCCTTGGAATATAACTTTTTAAATCATGCTAAAAGTTAATTTAAAGGTGAACAACCCCTTTAAACTTATTAATGTAAATAAAACATGCTGCTGGGGAATCTTAACAAAGATGGACACAAATTCATTGGCACAGCTCTTTGCAAGACATTAATGTCTAAGGAAATTAGGAATATTAGGAAACTGCGCATTTGCAAAGACTATGGGTATGAAATTTTAGTAATTATACAGTATATTCCCAGGGCCTTTGTCTAATTCTTATGGAATGTCGTGTCTGAAGCTCTGCAGTTTGGGATCAAAGGAAAAGCTGTTAATATAAAAGAAGCCAATATTAGAGACCAACAATAAAGCATGGGAATTAAATCAAGTGTATTACTGTATAGGCTGGGAGATGCCAAGTCTGGCTGCTGGAACCTCTTTTATTCATGATGTGAGTAGGGTTGGAATGTTAGTTAGTGTCGTAGTTAGTATGTTAGTATATATATATATATATATATATATATATATATATATATATATATATATATATATATATATATATATATATATATATATATATATATATATATAGGAATAAACTGACTTGCTCACTTTATTTCAGCTTATGTAACAAATATGCCCATTCCTTTTAACTGATCAAATAATGGGCATCTGAAGATGTATGAACATTAAAAAATCTGGAACCCCATTTAATGTGAAGAATAATTATGTAGTGATATAACTGGAGACTGTATTTGGGGGGGCGGCAGTACCTATTGTGTCTGTGTGGAGTGAAGAGTAAATTGGTTAAGGGGTTGATAGATGTTCCTACTAGATAAAGTTGTTATAAACTGTTAGTTATAAACTGACTAACATGAATAATAATGCTATTATGGGACCTGGGTTAGGGCCTAGGTTATTCCAGATAAAGGGTCTTTCCATACTTTGAATCTCCATACTTTAAGGGGCCCATTTACTTAGCTCGAGTGAAGAAATAAGAGGAAAAAAAACTTCGAATTTCGAATGTTTTTTTTGGCTACTTCCACCATCGAATGGGCTACTTCGACTTCGATTCGAACGATTCGAACAAAAAAACATTCTACTATTCAACCATTCGATAGTCGAAGTACTGTCTCTTTAAAAAAAACTTCGACCGCCTAGTTCGCCACCTAAAACCTGCCAAAGTCAATGTTAGCCTATGGGGAAGGTCCCCATCGATGGATTAAAATCCTTTGAATCGAACGATCTAACGAATTGCTGTAAATCATTCGACTTCGATATTCAAAGTCGAAGGATTTAAATTCGGCAGTCGAATATCGATGGTTAATTAACCCTCGATTTTCGACCTTAAGTAAATTTGCCCCGTAATATATTAAAAAAATGATTTAAACATTAAATAAACCCAATAGGATTGTGTTGCCTCAAATATGGATTAATTATATCTTAGTTGGGATCAAGTACAAGTTACTATGGAATTATTACAAATTATTACTTGACCAATAGGGAGTCTATGGGAAATGGCCTTCCCATAATTCAGAACGGATAACGGGTTTCTGAATAAAAGATCCTATTGGACATGGCGTCTCAATGGAAACGTTAATAACATGGCTTGGAATGGAATAGGACCAACATAATGTAGCAGTGCTGAATTTAATTTAATATAAAGGTCAATTACCTGTTGAATTCACATGTGGAGGAGACAAATTAAGTCACATTAGGATTGAATGCAAATAGGTCTATTGAGCTCTTGACCAATCACAGGGCTATTAAAGCCTTATTAGAGAATGGAGGACATCTATATCTACTGATGCAGCCAATTAGCACGTCCCTTGCTGAATTTAGCATATGGGAAGCATCTGGTCATTTGTATCAGTGCTGATTAGTATGTGAAAAACATCTTAAATGGCAGATGTAACTTTCTGTAAATATTATTGTTAATTCGTCGTTATAAAATCAAATACAATACAGTTGGAATGAAGGCAGCAACTAAACTTTGTGTCTGTCTATCTTGTTTTTTGATCAGTTAGTTCACTTAATTTACTACAGAAAGCAAATATTTTACATATAGGACTCCGCCCTAACAGCCCACTAACGAATGGAACTATCATGGCTTAAAGGGACTCTAACTCCATCAAGTAATTTTACTATTTACATTACGTCTCTGTTTTACATAGTTTCTCAGATATTAGCTCTTTCAGATGGCTCACACCAGGCTTTTGGTTGAACGGCTCTAAGGGGCAAATTTACTAAAGGGCGAAGTGACTAACGCGGGGGAAAATTCACCAGCGTGACGTCATTTCGGTACTTCGCCAATTTACTAACAGATGCTGGAGTAACTTTGCTAGCAAAGGAAATAGACTCTAGTGGTACTTTGCTCCCTAAAGCCTGGCGAATTTGTGCTCTGGCGAATGGACGTAACTACGCAAATTCACTAAGATGCGGATTTTACTGAACGTTGCCTCTTGCGCCAGACTTGCCTTCGCCACCTCAGACCAGACGAAGTGCAATAGAGTAGATAGGAGTTCCTAAAAAAATTGTTGAAAAATCTTTTTCCTTTTCAGGGTGATAAGCTAAAAAATAGTATACATTTTTTTGGGGGTAACCGGCTTCCCCCCTACATTTCCTAGCATATGGCACATTAACTATACACTGGGCTCATGTGTAGGGCAATATAACAACTCTATTTTATTTTATTAAAGGAAAACTATACCCCCCAAACAATGTAGGTCTCTATTAAAAGATACTGAGTAAAACAGCTCATGTGTAAAACCCTGCTTCATGTAAATGAACCATTATCATAATAATATACTTTTTTAGTGGTATGTGCCATTGGGTAATCATAAATAGAAAATTGCCATTTAAAAAAATAAGGGCCGCCCCCTGGGATCGTACGATTCACTGTGTACACAAACATACCACATGTAAGGTCACATGAGCCAATTAACAGACAGAGACAGAGTTCTGCCTTTTGCTTCCTCACTTCTTCCTGTTACAGTTAGTGTTGTAGTATTTCTGGTCAGGTGATCTCTGAGGCAGCACAGATAGAGTCACGAAATGGTGGTTCAAGGCAAGAGATGTAAAAGGGCAATATTTATGTAAATATATATTCCAATTTGGTAAGATTCTTTAATAAGTCATTCAATTTGATATAAACTGTTATAAATCTGTTGCTTAAGTATTCATTTTGGGAGTATAGTTTTCCTTTAAAGGAACAGTTCAGTGTAAAAATAAAAACTGGGTAAATAGACAGGCTATGCAAAATAAAAAATGTTTCTAATATAGTTAGTTAGTCAAAAATGTAATGTATAAAGGCTGGAGTGAACAGATGTCTAATAAAACAGTCAGAATCCAACTTCCTGCTTTTCAGCTCTCTAACTCTGAGTTAGTCAGCGACTTGAAGGGGGGCCACATGGTACATTTCTGTTCAGTGAGTTTGTAATTGATGCTCAGCATTCAGCTCAGATTTAGAAGCAACAGATATGACCCATGTGGCCTCCCCTCAAGTCTCTGATTGGTTACTGCCGGGTAACCAGTGTAACCAGTCAGTGTAAACCAAGAGAGCTGAAAAGCAGGAAGCAGTTTCTGACTGACTTGTTATACATCAAATCACTCCAGCCTTTATACATTACATTTTTGGCTAACTAACTATATTAGAAACATGTTTTATTTTGCACAGCCTATCTATTTACCCAGTTTTTATTTTTACACTGAACAATTCCTTTAAGGTTTCCCGGGCTTGTGTAGTGTAATGTATTTGCTGCAACATATACGTCCATTCAACTTTAACTTCCCGCCATATGCAAATTAGGCAACTCTAGCACAACTTCGCTTGGCGCAGTAACGCTAGTGCAACTTCGCCATCATTTGGCGCCCCCGAACGAAACTTCGGATTTGAGTGAATTAGCGTTGTCCTGGCAAATCTACGCCTGGCGAAGTGTTGCGCTGTGAGTGTAGCCGTTGCTGTCGAATTTTCGGAGGTTAGTGAATTGTTCCCTATGAATGCTTATCCTAGGGTAATGAAGAAATTTCTCAATCCTGTGTGATATTATTATCTTATCTGAAGCACCTAGAGGTGCAACTCAGTACTGAATCCTGCGGTGCCTCTTGCACTAAAGTCATCTCATGCCCGAGCCTGAATCACAGGGAGCTCTAGAATAGACACACACATTGGCGTAAGAACGTTGTCAACGGAATTATTATGGGTGCAATGCTGTGTCCATTTCTGCACCTAACCATTCCACGGTATTAGTAAATGAGCTCTCTAATGTATTTATCAGGAGCACAAAATAAATATAACAGAAAGCATTCTTTCTGCTGCATAGAAATGCTTTATTGCTAGTATTTGTATTTATCTTATTTTCTGTTTAACATATAGTCTGTTTCTCTTGTACTGTACATAATAACTCGCAAGACTCTGGCTACAAGTCCATGTCACCCATCCATTCATCACGTCTCCTGTATTTATGTGTATTTCTAACCTGTGCGATTGAGACGGCTTTTACTTGCTCCCTAGACCAGAACTGCCTTTCATCACATTCAAGTTGGATGACTGAATATCTAAAATGAACTTTACATTTTTCCCAGGTTCGCACATTTGGGGATTCAGACTCGGATGCTTCCCAATTTGTACAGCATTCAAAACCATAAGTTGGAAATTACATGTACTCATCTTATATGAATCTTGGCCAAAGCGGATTGGAAAGACTTTTACCCATGATAGAAATTATAGGTGTCACCAAGTTTCTGCATTCGTTTTGCTAATGTTTTCCCATTGGGTTTCATAGAAACAGGCTGGTCACACAGAGCTGGGAATCCCAACGCCAGTTGGATTTAGGGAAGACTTAGGAAAAACAACTTTGTCCCACCTGTAATATCTGCATGTTTAAGTTAAAGTGTACCTGTAACTTAATCATGTATAAACATACAGAGAGGAAGACACTGAATGATGCAGACAAAACACCATCCACCATATACAGGTATGGGAACTGTTATCCAGAAAATTCCGAATTACGGAAAGACCGTCTCCCATTTTATCCAAATAATCCAAATTTTTAAAAATTGATTTCCTTTTTGTCTGTAATAATAAAACAGTCGCTTGTACTTGATCCCAACTAAGACATAATTAATCCTTATTGGTAGAAAAACCAGCCTGTTGGGTTTATTTAATGTTTAATTGATTTGCTAGTAGACTTAAGGTATGTCTTTCCAGCTGACACAAGATCACCCATTCCGATTAGAAGAAACAAGGTTCCGGCTAAATATTGGGAAGGGGTTTGTTACAGTGAGAGCTGTGAAGATGTGGAATTGTCTCCCTGAATCAGTGGTACAGGCTGATACATTAGATAGGTATAAGAAGGGGTTGGATGGTGTTTAGCAAGTGAGGGAATACAGGGATATGGGAGATAGCTCATAGTACAAGTTGATCCAGGGACTGGTCCCATTGCCATTTTCGAGTCAGGAAGGAATTTTTTCACCCCTCTGAGGCAAATTGGAGAGGCTTCAGATGGAGTTGTTGCCTTCCTCTGGATCAACTGGCAGTTAGGCAGGTTATACATAGACTTAAGGTTGTACTTGATGGCCGTGTGTCTTTTTCAACCTAACTTACTATGTTAAGATCCAATATCCAGAAGCCCCAGGTCCCAAAGCATTTTGGATATTGTAAATTGTCTAGTCAACATGACAATGGACTTTGAAATGAAAATGAGCAGAGGAAACTTGTGTAACAATTGCATGTGTTACACACAATTTGTACAGAATGTTATGGTTTCGACACATACAGCTATGCCAGAGCAACAAGGTTTTAAAACTTTGCCAGACTCCGTTATTAGCTCCCAAACCCTTGTTATCACAAAGCTCAGCTATGTATAGTGCTGCTTCTTGCTCCAAATGAGAACCTTAGTGCTCTTACACTTTCACCCAGGGGTCTGCTACAGCATCAGTTTTTGTAGGACACCGGGAAAAAACCTGAGGACCCCGGATGGGTGATCAGATGGTAGGGGACCTAGAGGGGGTCTGAGGGCCCCTGGGGTAGCAGCCCCAGTAGGTCTTGCACACCCCAGTCCAACCCTGTGTGTTTATATATTAGACAGGGGTCCCCAACCTTTTGTACCCATGAGCCACATTGGAATGCAAAAAGAATTGGGGAGCAACACAAGCATGAAAAAAGTTCCTGGGTGCCAAATAAGGGCTGTGATTGGCCATTTGGTAGCCCCTATGTGGACTGGCAGCCTACAGGAGACTCTGTTTGGAAGTGCACATGGTTTTTAAACAACCAAAACTTACCTCCAAGCCAAGAATTCGAAAATAAGCAGCTTTGAGGCCACCGGGAGCAACATCCAAGGGGTCGGAGAGCAACATGTTGTTCACAAGCTACTGGTTGGTGATCATTGTATTAGAGGTACAGTAAATAGGTACTCATAGTAAAACTGATTTTATGTAATGTATTCTTGCACTGGGGTAACAGCCTCCTGCACCCCTCTCAAAAACATCGGCTGTAAGAGTAGAAATGATATTGAAAGATGATAGCAAACATGGGCATAAAGAAATCTTTTGTTCCTATATCAACAAAAATAGAAAATCTAAAAATTCTACAACTTCATAAATGTTGAAGCTATTTTCCCAGATAGGTACAAATACCTACAGATTGTCCAAGAGGCCGATACAAACACACTTGCAAAGACATATATTCACGTGGAATTGTTTGTGTGTTTTCTCAGTAGACCTTTAAGAAAGGGAGGTAAACTCAAGGGCCAATGAAAACAAGCAAATCCAGTTGAGAAAACAGCACAGGTTTTAAAATCGAGTGCAGGGCACGGGGCATGAACTACTTTAAGAAAATAAATAAATGGTACAAGTCATTACCACCCAAAATATGACTGTGTGTTAAATACCTGCCAAACATCTATAGTCTATTGACATTGTATAGAGAATTCAGCCAAGAGCTGCTGGGGGCCATCAGAAAGGTAGAAGTTAGTTCTGTAGTAAGATTAGTAAGATTCAGAAGTCAAGGGGTTTTTAAGAGGCAGATTTATTAAGGATCGAATTGAAAATTCAAATTTTCGATTTTTTTCTTATAGTCAAAACTCTCAAATTGGAATTGCGAATAATCCAAACGCAATTCAAATTTTAATTCAAATTTAGATTTATAGAACCTTGGCCCTTTAAAAAATCAAATTAGACCATTCAACGCCTAAAGCTGAGAAAAAAAACGTGATTCGAGTTTAGTCAAATTCGATCTGAGTTTTTGGGTCAGTAATATTCATTCCAGTTTATTTTTTATTAAATAACCCCCCAATTGAATTTTGAGTATATTTGAATTTATTAGAGTTAAAAAAACTTCGGCTTTTGATAAATGTGCTTCTCATTATTAAAGGGTGGTTCACCTTTAAGTTAACTTTTAGTATGTTATAGAATGGCCAATTCTAAGCAACTTGGTCTTCATTATTTATTTTTTGATCAATTTTGAATCATTTGACTTCTTCTTTTGACTTTCAAATGGGGGTCACTGTCCCCTTCCAAAAAAAACAAATGCTCTGTACGACAACAGACTTTTTGTTATTGCTACTTTTTATTACTCATCCATCTATTCGGGCCTCTCCTATTCATATTCCAGTCTCTTATTCAAAACAATGCATGGTTGCTAGGGTAATATGGACCCTAGCAACAAGAATCCTGCAAACTGAAAGCTGCTAAATAAAAAGCTATACAATGCAAAAACCACAAATTAAAAAACAGTCCTACTGAGTTTACGTAGATGATTTTTTTTTTAGTAGACTAAAAGTATGAAGATCTAAATTATAGAAACATCCCTTATCCAGAAAACCCCTGGTCCCGAGCATTCTAGATAACAGGTACCAAAGGTGTATCTAGCAAATGTTTCTGGTTTTATCGATTGCGTCCAACATAAGTTAATTACCCACAGGCAACTTTCAATGTCCATCTTCAATTTAGAAGAAAACTGCAATCGCCAGCGTGTTTATTTCACATGGAAACTGTTTGTTATTCACAGGGAAGCTGCAAGGCTGAAATTCTCAGGATAACTAGAGCATTGCTCTGCCAGGCTGCTGATTCAAGGAAAATCTGAGGGTCCTGATCTCCAGCCTCACTGGTAAAGAAAACTGTACATTGTGTGGCCTTCGTTTTATATAAAGTTTCACTGTTCAATCTATGGCTGTCCCCACTTAAAGGGATCCTGTCATCGGAAAACATGTTTATATCAAAACACACCAGTTAATAGTGCTACTCCAGCAGAATTCTGCACTGAAATCCATTTCTCAAAAGAGCAAAGAGATTTTTTTATATTCAATTTTGAAATCTGACATGGGGCTAGACATTTTGTGAATTTCACTTGACTTGGGGCAGCTGGGAAACTGACAATATGTCTAGCCCCATGTCAGATTTCAAAACTGAATATAAAATAAATCTGTTTGCTCTTTTGAGAAATGGATCTCAGTGCAGAATTCTGCTGGAGCAGCACTATTAACTGATTCATTTTGAAAAAATGTTTGTTTCCCATGACAGTATCCCTTTAAAGCTAAACTGGCAGGGGCTGCTGGGATTATTAGCTAAAACATAAAATGCCCTAGTGTGGACTGTTGTACTTTATATAATTGTATATATGTATATACACACAGACTGGGAAATGCCATCAGACTAGCAAATACAACATAAAGGGGGTTATTTATTATGCTTCAAATATCCGGAATTCGAACAATTCATAGTTTTCAGACAAAAAAAAAAAAAGAAACGATGAATTATTCAGAATTTATTAAAGCCTAATGGTCTTAAAAGTCAGAGTCCGGCATCTCAAAGCTCTCGAGGTCCTGTATAAGTCAATGGGGAAGGTCCCAGTGTCTGCGCTGATGTCTGTACTGATATCCAATAATTTCGGGTAATTTGGACCAAAAAGTCCTAAAAATTCGTAGTATTTACGGAAAAATACCAAAAATTCGTACTTTTCAGGCAAAGCTCCGAAGTTATCTGATTTTTGCCCGACTCAATTTTTTATGACTTTTATTTAATGATAAATAAGGTCCATTCGGGCAGTCGGAATTGATCAGATTTTTATGTCGGGCAGATCTCGATCCGGCAGGTTAAAAAATCCAGTTGGATCGCAGCCGCATCTGTGCATTTACGCGGTCCCGCAATCCAATCGCCCGTTTTGGATGCATTATGACTAGGGCCCAATGATCGGATCAGCCAGATATTGCCCACCTCAACTTGGGCATATCGGGGAGAGATCCGCTCGTTTGGCGACATCTCTACGTCTATGGCCACCAGACTCTTTCAATCTGCACAGAACCAATTTTTGAAATACAGACCTTGCCCGGACCCAACAACCCACATTTTTACTCGCTTGGACCTGCTGCCTGACCTTATCCGCACCCCAATCCATTACCCACTGACCACAAAGAAACAGGAACTGTAGTTGCTTTAAACGAGTAAAACTTGCTATAGATAAGACCCTTGACACACAAACCCACGAAACCACCTCTTTACCCGCACCCACAGGTTACCTGCTTTATTTGCAGCAAATTCACGGGTAACCGACAGTGCAGGAGTCTAACAATCAAACAATTTCTCCTTTCCAAGTAGAGCTAGTCTACTACAGTCCATGCAATAGGAATGTTCTGTGTGTGCAACACTCAATAATCTGTGTGAAAAAGGGCAAATAAATGCAAAAAAAAACTACTGATAAGGTATATTTTCCCTTTAAAAGAGAAGGAAAGTTGTTTAGCACCCCCAAGTGATTGTATTTACTTACCTGAAACCCCGGGTCAGTGCTCCTATCAGCAGAAAACTGCACCATCCCGGGGTTATACCAGTGAGCACCACGGAGCAATCCTCTTCCGGATCCTCTTTCAGGTATGTCAATACAATCACTTGGGGGTGCCTAACATTTGGCCCCCCGAATGCTAAACGACTTTCCTTCTCCTTTAAAGGAGAACTAAAGCCTAACTAAAGAAGTAGGGTAGAAATGTTGTACATGATGTTTTGTGCTTCTGTACCAGACCAAGGCAACCACAGCCCTTTAGCAGTAAACATCTGTGTCTCCAAAGATGCCCCAGTAGCTCCCCATCTTCTTTTCTGCTGATTCACTGCACATGCTCTGTGCTGCTGTCACTTACTGAGCTTAGGGACCCACTCACAATATACAGTACACATAGAATAGAAATGTCACAATATAAGGCTGATTAGTAATTAATACAGATAATTACTACATGGCAGCACAGAAACCAGTGCAATTAGCATCAGAATGTAATAATCAGCAAACCTGTAGCATCAGCTTATATTACAGCCAGGGAAGCTCATTTTCTGCTGGATAATTAGTGACGAGCCCTAAGCTTAGCTTCTCAACAGCCAATCAGAGCCCACTGAGCATGTGAGTGTCACAGACACTTTCCAAGATGGTGACCCCCTGTGACAAGTTTGAAGTCCTGGATCATTGCTGCTGGTTTGTTCACCTTCAAGCACTTTTTTTTAGTTTGGTTGGTATCAGATAGTTCACCAGAAATAAAGACTTTTTCCAATTACTTTCTATTTTCTATTTGTGACCGTTTTTCTAATATTGAAGTGTAACATTTAATTTTTCACCTTCTAAACCAGCTCTGGGAGGGGGGTCACCGACCCTGTAAACTGTTCTAAATTGATACATTTAGTTGATCCATTTGTTATGTTTGTCCCTGCTGAGCAGAATCCCTGAGTTTCATTACAGGCAGCTGTTAGACTTGATACAATAGTTGCTAATACTCTACAGACGCTACTGAGAAATGTATCAACTAATTGTATCAACTAAATGGAGCAAATTGTAACAGTTCAGATACTTCTGGATCACTGAGCTGTCAGACTGAAACACCAGAGACAGGAATATTTAACATTAAACTTACATTTCGGGAAAACAGTAAAAAATAAAAAAAAATGAAAACAATTAAATGAGTCTTTGTTTAGGATGAACAATCTGAAAACAACTCAATTGAAAAAAGTGTTTGGAAGGTGAACAACCCTTTAAATCAATAGGGCTGCTGCAAAATATGTGGAATAAAGTCATAATGATGTACCTTGGGTGCCTCTACAACACCTCCTCTCTCCTCTGCTGTGTGTTAATAAAGCCTTTGCACTTTGAAAGTACACTATGTTTGTGTGTAACTGTCTATGCATGTATCTCTGATTCTCTACATGTACATTTTGCATGTGTCTATGCATGTATCTGCACAACTCTCTCAGCACATATATCACTTTATGCATCTGCACATATATCAGTGATGTATCTCTGTATGATGCTACACAACAGCCTATGTATGTGCCTATGCATGTATCTGGGCATCTATCCCTATACATATTTGAGCGTATATCTCTACAGACTGCATGTATGTGTGCATATCTCTGCATATATATCTCTGCAGACTGCATGTATGTCCTCATATATCTCCACATGTATGTCCTCATATATCTCCGCATGTATGTGCACATATATCTCTGCATATATGTGTGCATATATCTCTGCATGTATGTGTGCATATATCTCCGCATGTATGTGTGCATATATCTCTGCATATATCTCTGCAGACTGCATGTATGTCTTCATATATCTCCGCATGTATGTCTTCATATATCTCTGCATGTATGTGCACATATAGCTCCGCATGTATGTGTGCATATATCTCCGCATGTATGTGTGCATATATCTATGCATATATCTCTGCAGACTGCATGTATGTCCTCATATATCTCTGCATGTATGTGTGCATATATCTCTGCATGTACTGATGGGCGGATTTGACTCCATTCGATTCGCCGAAAAATTTGCTAATTTCACGCAAAATTTGCAAAACGGCAAAACATTTGCGAAATGCATTAGAGTCACCGAGTGGCCGAATAATTTTAACGCATGACAATTCTGATGCGCGCCCAATTTTTTTTGCCACTGCAAAGTTTTCATCGCAAATTTTCTCCGCAGTTTTGCAAATTCGCCGGCGAAACGTGGAAATTCGCTGCGAATTCGCATCTGCCAAATTTATTTGCCCATCACTATCCACATGTATGTGTGCATATATCTCTGCATGTATGTGTGCATATATCTCTGCATGTACTGTATGTGTGCATATATCTCTGCATGTATGTGTGCAACTGTGCATATATCTCTGCATGTACTGTATGTGTGCATATATCTCTGCATGTATGTGTGCATATATCTCTGCATGTACTGTATGTGTGCATATATCTCTGCATGTACTGCATGTGTGCATATATCTCTGCATGTATGTGTGCATATATCTCTGCATGTACTGTATGTGTGCATATATCTCTGCATGTATGTGTGCATATATCTCTGCATGTACTGCATGTGTGCATATATCTCTGCATGTATGTGTGCATATATCTCTGCATGTACTGTATGTGTGCCTATATCTCTGCATGTATGTGTGCATATATCTCTGCATGTACTGTATGTGTGCATATATCTCTACATGTATGTGTGCATATATCTCTGCATGTATGTGTGCATATATCTCTGCATGTACTGCATGTGTGCATATATCTCTGCATGTATGTGTGCATATATCTCTGCATGTACTGTATGTGTGCATATATCTCTGCATGTATGTGTGCATATATCTCTGCATGTACTGTATGTGTGCATATATCTCTGCATGTATGTGTGCATATATCTCTGCATGTACTGTATGTGTGCATATATCTCTACATGTATGTGTGCATATATCTCTGCATGTATGTGTGCATATATCTCTGCATGTACTGCATGTGTGCATATATCTCTACATGTATGTGTGCATGTCTATTAGGCTCATTCCTAAGAAAGACGTTTATGTTTGGAGTTGTTGTGCCTTTATCACTGACTGTGCAGAGATGACTGTTGATGGGAGTTGCACGGCAGCGGGTGGCTTTGCTGTATATTACGATGTCCTGCCCAGCACAATAACCCAAGTGTTCAGGAGTTTTCTGTTACTGGAAAGATTTTTTTTTTGTAACCAGAAAAGTAAAGTCCCAATTAGAAATGTCTCAGCCGTTCCATGAGGCTGCTCTGTGAGTGAATAAAATAGGCCCAGCCTGGCACTACAGGACAAAGCAACTGCTATTTGTGCTATAGGCTCATTAATATGCAGCCTCTGTGTGACTTAACAACCAATCCCATCATTCTCAGTTAGTCATGTCATCAATAAAGTTGTTTTTTTTGTAACAGCTAAATGGTCATTTTGGGAGGCTGGGGGCAAAGGGTAATATATCAGAACATCCAACTATGAACCATCTCAGATCACTGTAAACTTCTTGCCATGTAGGGAAGAGAGAGACAGATGTCGGCACTAGGAGTCAATATGGCAAATAGCAGTGTGACTTGCTCTTGCCGTTCTCCATATAGACTGCAAGTGTTACATTCTTCTTATGTTCTCAACTCAGGTTTGGCTGGTATCATGTGTGGCTGTGAAGATTTTCCTTGGAATATTTCTGGTGAATGTTCTAGTGCCAGCTGTGATTGACTTGAATTGCTTGTCCGTGAACATCCATTCCTTGGACATCATTTTGTTTCACAGTGCGAGTGTTCTAGTTTTCCTTGAAAGGACTGTAGCATTTTTCTTTAAAAATATACGGTAGTAAATCTTTTACAGTAAGTTAAATAAATAGTACATTAAAGTAAAAACATGGGTGCTCTCATTTGCGATGGAATGTTCAATAGTAACTGCCATTTTAAATCATTGTTAAAACGTAGGGCTCAAGGTTTTATGCTGATGCAGGAAAGTGGTTTTCTACTTATTTGCAGCTATTTTGCCAGGTTATTATTTTTATTTCAGTTAATGCAAATGCCCTGGGGCTCCCTAAAGCGCCTGATGCCAATGGGGGTCGTGGACAGATGCAAGAGTCCACATTCGCAGGGAGTGGGCAGGCTTTAGTAGACAATAGTGGGAGCAACCAAGACATTTTTAGAATTGGACCCTTTTTAAATTGGGGCTCAATTGGTTTAGGTGGGGATTGGGTTATTGAACAAAGTATACAGGCCCGCCAAATAAGTACCATGGGATTTGGGATAGTCAAATGCCAAATTCAACACAACTCCTATTACATTTCATCTGGTCAAAGCAGGTATTATGGGATTAAAGGAGAACTAAACCCTACAAATGAATATGATTAAAAGTGCCATATTTTATATAGTGAACTTATTGCACGAGGCTTAAGTTTGAGCTTGTCAATAGCAGCAATGATCCAGGACTTCAAACTTGTCACAGGGGGTCACCATCTTGGAAAGTGTCTGTGACACTCACATGCTCAGTGGGCTCTGATTGGCTGTTGAGAAGCTAAGCTTAGGGCTCGTCACTAATTATCCAGCAGAAAATGAGCTTCCCTGGCTGTAATATAAGCTGATGCTACAGGTTTGCGGATTATTAAATTCTGATGCTAATTGCACTGGTTTCTGTGCTGCCATGTAGTAATTATGTGTATTAATTACTAATCAGCCTTATATTGTGACATTTCTATTCTATGTGTACTGTATATTGTGAGTGGCTCCCTAAGCTCAGTAAGTGACAGCAGCACAGAGCATGTGCAGTGAATCAGCAGAAAAGAAGATGGGGAGCTACTGGGGCATCTTTGGAGACACAGATATTTACTGCTAAAGGGCTGTGGTTGCTTTGGGCTGGTATAGAAGCACACAACATAATGTACAACATTTCTACCTACTTCTTTAGTTAGGCTTTAGTTCTCCTTTAACACACACATGACACAGATATTATAGAACAATGCAGAAAACTAGGGGTCTCTGAGCAGAATAATCCATGCTCATGTTTCCTTGAACATTTATATGTGCATTGGCAACTGCTTATAAAAGGATATGTTGTTCTTTTAAAAGACTATTGTAACTGTTACAGTAATACCCTCTCCCAGCCTGAAACTTGCTTAATAAAATACATTTTTGCCTTGTCTTGATCCATTTATTTCCTTTTCTTCCTGGCTTGCTTCTATAACAGGACACTATCCATCCCCACTTTATTCCTCTCCTCACTGCACAATCGCTGCACAATCACTGCACAATCACTGCGCAATCACTGCACAATCACTGCGCATTATCATGTCACGAGCAAAGTGCAACTTTTACAAGATTTAAAGCCAACAATGAGCATTTGCTGGGGTTGGGAGTATATTAAATGACAAATATATACCTCCCTGTTAGGATTGTTACCTTTTCTGGCAATAGAATGCAGGCCTTGTCTTTTATCTCTCTTTCCTATTTATAACTTTGGCATCAGGTAACATTTTTTACTGGCTGTGCCAATTAAGTCCCTTCAATCTAGATTTCAGAATCAGGATATAAATTGGGGTCACCCAGCTGCGGAAAAGCCACACCCTGGGGTGCCAAGCTGTGCCCATGATCTGCCACAACCTTATCCCCACAAGCCCCAAACTTTTCTTCTCTAAGACTTGAGGCTTTTCCTTGGCAAAAGTTTGTACAGGTATTGGACCTATTATCCAGAATCATCGGGACCTGGGGCTTTCCGGATAACGGGTCTTTCCGTAATTTGGATCTTCAGACCTTAAGACTACTAGAAAATCATATAAACATTAAATACACCCAATAGGCTGGTTTTGCTTCCAATAAGGATTAATTATATCTTAGTTGGGATCAAGTACAAGCTACTGCTTTCTTACTACAGAGAAAAAGGGAATCATTTTTAAAATTCTGGATTATTTGATTATAATGGAGTCTATGGGACACGGCCTTTCCGTAATTCGGAACTTTCTGGATAACAGGTTTCCGGATAACGGATCCCATACCTGTAATAGTAAATTCTAGTTGCAACTGCCTACTTTGTAAGCAGAAGAACTGAGAATTCAGCGGGTTCAAGGAGTCCAAGACAATCTGCCTGCTGTAAGCTACAAACAAATTAGGAACCATATACAGCTCTATTCCCTAGAGTACCCAAATGTATGAGGGGCTGTATGGCCAAAGAATGATCACTTTTCTCTTGTTCTGATCTTTGGGACCTGAATTATCCAAAGTGGCTTCTAGGGAACTTCTTATTAGGGATGCACTGAATCCACTATTTGGGGTTCGAAAGTGGAAAAAAAATCTTCTTTTATGACAAAAAGTCACGTGATTTCCCTACTCGGCCGAATCCAGCTGAAAAAGGCAGAATCCTGGCCGAATCCCGAACCGAATCCTGGATTCGGTGCATCCCTACTTCTTTTATCCTCATATTTCTAAACAAGGGATACATTATTTATTATAACACACAGGTTTCAGTGAGTCATGTGACACATGTGAGCTCACTAGGCACTGTTTATATAGAGAATAATATACCCCTGGTGTAAAATATAAAAATATTACGAGCCGTGACCATATAACACAAGGCTGAAGGCTGAGTGCTTTTATACAGGTTGAGGAACTCCGAGGTGACTTCACAACAGGGGGGCACAGTATTTATTATAACTATAATTATTTACTATAATTTTAGGTGAGCACCTAAACAATAGCTTGATAAGGCCGGCCCGTGTGCACACACTACAATGGTGTAACAAGCCCTGGTGCCAACAGAGTGTTATTTAGACAAAATTTAAAAAATGCTGTTGCACACAGTGACTTTTAAAAGAAAAAATCCTTTATTGCATGATCAACGTTTCGACCCACACTGGGGCCTTTATCACAGGGTCGGACTGAGCCCCTGCTGGACCCAGGTCCACACCCACATGTAGGTCTTAATCCCCTTTGTCGGAGGTTGTGGGGAAATAATTTGTGCGCGCACATGAGCACAACCACAGCTCCGCTCGCCCCGGGCCCCCCAGTCTGACCCTTCTTTATCAAGATACCAAATGCTGTACAAAGAATAAATAGCCACTCACCCTAAACCACGCCCCAAATACCACACTCCCACCATGTGACCAAGTCCAAAAGTCAGGCATAGCTTTCCCAGAATGCTCCATTATCCAAAATACGTTACCTAAAAATACAATGAATACAATACACTTGATAAATCAGAAATAAATCAGTATTTTAAAAAAATAACCACATATAAATATTATTATTTCGAATTTCTAAAAGTAAGGCCCCTTTGAAGCCACAGTCTGAATCCAATAGGTAATAACATTTTTGACCAATCTCCCCTCTTTTGGGTTCTACCACTAAGTCAATACCCATAAAGAGAAAACAGGGAGGGGTATGACCTTTTTGTAAATAATGCTTATAAAGTGGAAAATCTGTCTTCCCTCCAGTGAATGCAGAGCTTAAAGCCAAGCAGTGCATCCCCATCTGCTCCCTAAGAGTATTTTGGGTCTTAACCATATATATATATATATATATATATATATATATATATATATATATATATATATATATATATATATATATATATATATATATATATATATATATATATATATATATGGTTGTGGAACCTCAAGTATGCTTTTATTATATATATATACACACAAGTCCAAGGGTTGCCAGCACTATCGATAAAGTTGCTTGAATTTGCCTGGGTGCAGTGCCAATAAATTATCCATAACTACCACAAGAAGGTCCGCACTCTCAGGACTTATAAAAATCATAATATTTATTATAAATGACTAACGTTTCGGCTAGGTCCCTAGTATTTCTATATTTCTATATATAATATAAGGATATTATAAGTTACCGACAAGTTTCATGACCATATAAAAGCACAAGGCCGACAGGCGAGTGTTTTTATACAGGTCATGGAACTCCGAGGTAACTTCTAATATCCGCATATTTTGCAACTGGGGTACTTTATTTATTATAATACACAAGTTTCAGTGAGTCATGTGACAGAAATGACATCAGAACTCACCGTTTATAACTGATGACATCAGAACTCACCGTTTATAAGGATATAATTTACAAGATATTTATAGCTTGTGTGTATTATATATATATATAGGGAATACTATAAGTATACTTACGAGTTCCATGACCATATAATGGCACAAGGCAGGTACTTTTATAAAGATCTGGGAACTATAAAGGAACTTATATCCTCAAGTGTTACATTATTTGTTGTACAAATTTCAGTGATTTTTGTGGCACTGATGACATCACTAAGCACTGACTATAAGGATATTAAAGACTCTTTTGTGCTATAAGGATATTAGAAGTCAGAGGAGAGGTCGTAACCATATAATGGAATAAGGCTACATGCTGAGGGCACTTATATGGGGGTTGGAACACCAAGGAGGCTCCTAATATCCCCAAATTTTACAATGGGGGGTCGGGATACCACTGAGCATCAGAACACTGGGAGAAAACCTCAGTAAGTCACGTGACACAAATGACATCACTAAGCAGTGTTTATAACCGATGACATCACTAAGCAGCACTTATGAGGATATTTAGGATTAGGATATTTTACTGGCTTTTCCTCATTAAAGGAAACTTTAATTTTCACCTTTCTCTGCAAATGCCTTTGTTATCCCTACAGTTGTGTTGTAAAAAGGGATCCTCCAATGTGGGTGAAATTGTTCCAGAGAGGGAAGAGCCTGAGAGGGCAGGTGCTATTATCAGACACCCCCATATACACACAATTCCTGGGGGACACATACAGAGACATTACAGATCCTGGATGGAGTTTGCATATATTTTGTTCCACAGGCGGCGTCCCTCCTCCCTGAGCATTTTATTCTTCTTTTTTTTTCTAGCAGCCCATATGACTTTTTTTCCCCTTTTCTACTTGGTCCCTGTTAAACAGATTTCTGAGAGCAGGGTGAGTGTCTCTGCCTTCTTGCTGCTTCTTCCCATCCACCTACAGCAGGAACAGGCTCCACCCCCGGCCGGCACATAAAAGCAAACGGCATTTAGCCCACAGCCACTCACAGCACTTTCTCTCCCACTGCCACAAGCCACACTGATACCTTCCCTGCTGCCTTTGGAGAATCAAGGTAAGAAAGTCTGTTCTTTCTGCATCAAGCTTCTTCTTTAAATTTAATTCAAATAAGTGCCATCCTCTCTGTACTGAAAAGCAGCACTTTTTTTATTCTGATTGATGTGGCATTAATGATACTTACCATCCATTACTTATTTATGAGTGAGAAATAAAAATGAAGCCTATAAATGACTGTGGTTTGGCCAGCCGGCTGCATTCCGTGACTGTGGAGCTGTCGCTGAACTATACGGTGACACTAGTATGAGATCCTTTCACTTGGGAGGGGCAAATGAATAAGTAAAGACATTTTAAACTAAATGTAGTTAGTTCTAAAAACAGAAAACAGTTCTCAGCTTTAACCCCCCTGAAATTTACTGTAACTTTAACACCTTGTTAATTTTATTGTTTCTTATTGTCATTCTGGAACCTGGTAGAATGTGACACATTTTTTCCTTATGTACTATACATGCTATATACTATATACAGATCTCTATAGACATGTGCATGGGGGATGTTTCCTCTGTGCAAGTGCTTGATGTTGCTTCCGAATCTGGGGGCTGTGAAAGAAGTGACAGTGTTAAGTGCAATGACTGGGCAGTAGTCGCGGGGAGGCTGCCAGGTCTACACTGTACTGTCCAGAATATTTTGTCTGAGAAGAATTTCAGCAGGTGAAATGGAAGAACCAAGGCAGTGACAACTTTCTATTATATCCCAACAATGTCCAGTTCAGTTTATCACAAGGATATATATATATATATATATATATATATATATATATATTCATGATTTATTTTGGGAGGAAGCAAAGGCTTAAAAAGGGATACTGTCGTGATTTTTATGATATATTTTTTTTTTAATTTCTAAATGACACTGTTTACACTGCAAATAATTCACTCTACAATATAAAATTTAATTCCTGAACCAGCAAGTGTATTTTTTAGTTGTAATATTGGTGTGTAGGTGCATCTCAGGTCATTTTGTCTGTCATGTGCTTTCAGAAAGAGCCAGCACTTTAGGATGGAACTGCTTTCTGGCAGGCTGTTGTTTCTCCTACTCAATGTAACTGAATGTGTCTCAGTGGGACCTGGATTTTACTATTGAAAGTTGATCTTAGATCTACCAGGCAGCTGTTATCTTGTGTTAGGGACCTGCTATCTGTTTACCTTCCCATTGTTCTGTTGTTAGGCTGCTGGGGGGGAGAGGTGATATCACTCCAACTTGCAGTACAGCAGTAAAGAGTGACTAATGTTTATCAGAGTACAAGTCACATGATTGGGGGCAGCTGGGAAACTGACAATATCTAACCCCATGTCAGATTTCAAAATTAAATATAAAAAAATCTGTTTGTTCTTTTGAGAAACAGATTTCAGTGCAGAATTCTGCTGGAGCAGCACTAATAACTAATGTGTTTAAAAAAAAACATATTTTCCCATGACAGAATCCCTTTAAATATGTCACAAGAACACAGTTAAAATAAAAAAAAGCCACATTCCATGTCTGGGGCTGTTGTGTTTATATGTGTGTCTGCCAAGTTGCACGTGCCCATTGGATTACAGCAAGTTTTAAATCATTTAATAGACATAAATCATATTTAGGATTTTTTTTTAGATTTGTTAAAGGTTGAATCATTAAACTATTAACAACAGCTGTAATGGTTGCTTTATAGATATTTAGCTTTCCCCCCCGCCTCAGCATTTAATATGAATCTCTCTGAAGTCTATAAATCTTGCACAGAGGTTGGTTGTTTGTATTTTATAGTGAATATTGTGACTGTGGGAGAGAGAATGTAGAAGGAGTCATAAAGTATAATGGTGAGGTTTTGTAAAGGGCATCCAGGCAGCCATCTTTGATTACCCAGCTGATGCAGCTGCAATAGTTTTATTGTCCTGGTATATAAGCTCTAGGGATGCATCGAATCCAGGATTCGGTTCGGAATACGGGCAGGATTCGGCTTTTTTCAACAGGATTCAGATTCGTCTGAATCCTTCTGCCCAGGTTGAACCAAATCCAAATCCTATTTTGCAAATGCAAATTAAGGGCGGGGAGAAAAATCACATGACAAGGAAGTAAAAAAAGTTTCCCCCCTTCCCACCCCTAATTTGCATATGCAAATTAGGATTTGGATTCAGTTCGTTATTCGGCCGAATCTTTCACTAAGGATTCAGGGGTTCAGCTGAATCCAAAATGGAGTTGGTCACTAATAAGCTCAGTCCCCAAGAAGCAAGTGAGTCTTGTTGGCATCTTTCAAGCTGATATAAATCTTTCTTTTTTGTGTAAATTGTCTCTATGTTGAGGCCCTGATTTTTTCCTACATGAATTCAATGGAAACACTTATTTCTAGTCTCAATATAGTTATGTCAGGAATTATTCATCGGGGTTGTCTAATTGTCCCCATCTCTTATCTGAAAGAGCCTGTAACATTTACATCTACCTATCGCGTGTGTTCAATCTTGGCTTTCCTTTCCTTCAATTGTTCTGTTCATGTTTTGCTAATGATAAGGTTGGCCGGTGTTTTTGGACATGTCTGGTTGGATGTTTCCTTTGCGCTGTCTGGTACTGTATGGCATGCAGGTGCCAGGCTGCTGGTGGGTGATATCAGAGGAAGGAGAGAGGAAGGGAGGAACATATAACTCATTTTCTCTTCTCTAGGTAAATCAATGGCCACTAGGAACATCACCAACCTCATATAAGAAGCTTTTCTTAATATCATGGACATCCCTACTCAGAGGTTGTATTTGCAGTGCATTTTACAGGCTCATTAGATGTTCGTTTGCAAAGGCAGTGTCAAAAAGGAGTTCCAATCTGAGAAGTTTACTGGGTCTTTTCCCATCACTACAGAGCCAACAGGCCCTTATATTAATATACCACAAAAGTTACATAGTTACATAATTAAATTGGGTTGAAAAAAGACAAAGTTAGTCATAGATACATAGTTACATCGTTAAATCAGTTGAAAAAAGACAAAGTCCATCAAGTTCAACCCCTCCAAATGAAAACCCAGCCCCATACACACACCCCTCGATACTTTTAATTAAATTCTATATACCCATACCTATACTAACTATCATCATGATCATCATCATCATTTATTTATATAGCGCTGTCAAGATACGCAGTGCTTTAACTATAGAGTTTAGTATCACAATAGCCTTTGATATTATGTCTGTCGAAAACATCATCCAAGTCCCTCTTATAGTCATTAACTGAATCAGCATCACAACATCACCCGGCAGTGCATTCCCCAACCTCACTGTCCTCACTGTGATGAACCCCCTACGTTGCTTCAAATGAAAGTTCTTTTCTTCTAGTCTGAAGGGGAGGCCTCTGGTACGGTGATTCTCTTTATGGGTAAAAAGGTCCCCTGCTATTTGTCTATAATGTCCTCTAATGTACTTGTAAAGTCTAATCATGTCCCCTCGCAAGCGCCTTTTTCCCCATAGAAAACAACCCCAACCTTGACAGTCTCCCCTCATAATTTAACTCTTCCCTAACTCTAACCAGTTTAGTTGCACTTAGTCTCTGCACTCTCTCCAGCTCATTTATATCCCTCTTAAGGACTGGAGTCCAAAACTGCCCCCATACTCCAGATGAGGCCTCACCAGGGACCTATAAAGAGACATAATTATGTTTCATCCCTTGAGTTAATGCCCTTTTTTATACAAGACAGAACTTTATTTGCTTTAGTAGCCACAGAATGACACTGCCCAGAATTAGACAACGTGTTATCTACAAAAACCCCAAGATCCCTCTCATTTAAGGAAACTCCCAACACACTGCCATTTAGTGTATAACTTACATTTATATTATTTTTGCCAAAGTGCATAACCTGCATTTATCAACATTGAACCTCATTTCCCAGTTTGCTGCCCAGTTTTCCAGTTTAGACAAATCACTGTGCACATAATGCACAAACAGCACTGGTTTGGCCTATGACTGTATGAAATATAAGCCACCAGTGAAAACCAACCACATCTTGAGGAGGGTACAAGTAGGGTCGGACTTGCTTGCCAGAGTACCAAGGGATTTCTCTGTGTTCTCATTCCCTAGAAGCCCCCAGTCTAGAATTATTCCCATCAGCCTTTGCTTATTTTCATCACACCTATAGTAACACCCACAGCAATTAAAACAGTTTGTTGCAAGTGTCCTGACTACATGTCAATTCCTCTGGTTCAGTTCCAGTTCAATACAGAAGGTATCTGCCCTGGGTAGTGTTGCCTCCTTTTATAGTAACAAATACCAGCCTTCCTATATTTTCCCAACTTTTACCCCTATTAAAAAATTGTCATTAATCTTCATTTTTACCAGCCAGGCTGCAACCCTAGCCCTGGGCCATGCACATCATGGGGGAAAGTAGGTACAGAAAAGCAATGGCAACAGTAGGGCAAGATGTGACTTTAGTGTTAACAAACCTGTGGACTTTCATTTACAGCTATCAACAGAAATGGGCTGTTTTTGGATAATGGGAGATGTAGTTCAACAGAGGCTGAAGGCCCATTCCTACATTATAAAAATAACTGAGTCCGGCAGAATTCTGTTGCCTGTTTTAGCTGCCGCTCCAACAAAAACCTCCCTCCAGACAATGATAAGTTCATGTGGTATATATGATGAGTGTTCTTGTATCTGAACCAAGGAATGACAACACCAATAAAAAGCTTCTGGTTACATAAGCCAAAATATACATGACTTCAAAGGGAAATAAAAGCCCCATGTTTATTTTTCATTTTGTATTTCCAGGAGGGGAAAGCCTCGCATGTATACAAAGGCAATTTTCTATTCGTTCTGGTGTTGCCTTACATCATTTACTGGTGGACTTTAGGAAATGGATTTAGTCAGCCGTCTGCCTTTTATTGGGGTCTTACACGGATTCAGAGCTTCGAATTAAAACCAGAACCCGCACGTTGCTCTGGGCCACAGCTGTGTGTAATGTAACCCACAAAAGTAATAATAAAATGTAAATTTGTAGGAATAACTGCTCCAGGGCATGTTCATTACAATGCGAGTGCAGTTCAGCTACTGAAAGAAACTCCGTATCAGCGCATCTGTTACTGATGTACATGCTAAATCTAAACAGTGTCGTTCCAGTGGGAAACAGGGGGGCTTGTTTGCTGTAAGACGGGCTTTTTACTGCTTCGTACATACAATTGAGTAAAGTCAAGTCTCACTGCAAACAAACAGCACAAACAATTGTTTCTCAACATATATGTGACAATGGAACCTGGGCAAACATTATTTTCAGCCGTGGACTTGAGAGTCCGGGGTATTTACTCCCGCAATCCTCACTGCTCAGAACAGATACAGGGTCTAAGATAATTTAGGGGCAAATTTACTAAGCGGCGAAAATTCGCCAGCGATGGCTTCGCAGGCAGCGCAACACTTCACCAGGTGAAAATTCGCTCAGACAACGCTAATTCACTAAAATGCGAAGTTGCTTCCAGGTCGCCGAACGTTGGGGAAGTTGCGCTAGCGTTAGTTTGTCAAGCAGAGCGAAGTTGCGCTATCGTTGGCTAATTTGCATACGGCGGGAAGTTAATGTTGAATGGACGTATCTGTTGCAGCAAATACATTACACTACACAAGTCCAGGGAACCTTAATAAAGACAATAGAGTTGTTATATTGCCCTACACGAGCCCAGTGTATAGTTTATGTGCCATATGTTAGGAAATGTAGGGGGGAAGCGGGTTACCCCAAAATAAATTTACGCTCTTTTGCAGCCTATCACCCTGAAAAAAGGAAAGTCGCCAGCGTTTTTTGGGACTTTATTTTCAACTAAGTCCTATCTACTCTATTCTTGAATTTTTCTGAATTTATTAAACCCCAAGGATGGAAAAGTCAGAATCTGAAATCTCAGACCTGTCGAGGTTGCCTATAAGTCAATGGGAGAAGTCCCAATGATTTTTTGATGTGCGCTGGGTTTCTGGCAATACCCCGAAGTTTTCTGAGTTTTCGGGCAAAATTATGAGTTTTCGGGTGAAAAATTCCATCAAAGTGCTAATGTTTAGGAATCTTGCTGGATTCCCAGACATTTACATTTTGATGGCATTTTCATAAAAATCAGCTCAATCAGCCCCAAAGCCATTGATGTGCTTAAAGTGATATTCAGACTCTATAAAAGGGTAACTTGACTTGCTTATGTCAACGTGGGATTTTTGTTGTGTGAGACACAGTCAAGTGCCTCAGTCTTTCCAAAGCTGTACATATTTTTCCTCGATCAGAAATGCTTGTTAGTCTGCGCTCGTACAATTCCTGCCTGTCCTTGGCACCCGAGTCAACGAGCTGGGCCAACAATAGCACATTTTTGTTACTGTACAGTACAGTAAGTTCAACTCCTGTTCTAGGCGTCAAAAAGAATCTGTGCTGTGTTGCAGGACGCTATATATCAGCCCTCTCCGGAAGCACCGTTAATTCTTGCCAAAACAAAGAGAGAAGTGCTCAGGTTTATTTTACAGTTCAGATCTAGGCACAAAGGTAGCGCTCCCCGTGTTTGCAAGCAAGTTCCACTGTAGAACATTGAGTCTCAGCAACATCTCGGCATTTGCAATTTATAGGTTATTGAAAATGTATCAGTGTTTATGTCCCATATCATTAAAGTGCACTAAAACCCTGAAACAAAAATGGTGGCAAACTTTTATAACATAGTTATAGAGCTGCAATACCAGGTACAGCATCTGCATGGGCCTGAATTTTTTCCCTTTACCTACATATCCGGAGGCATTAGCGTAGCTTTGTCACTTTTATAGGCCGGAGAGGGGGCAGAGTTAGTGACATTTAGTGGTGGGCTGCTGATATCGGGGTGATGCCATATTGCTGCTCCAAGGTGCAATGCCATTTATTTTATAATGAATATAATGCTGCTCAAAGGGAAACTCTTGCTAAAATGCAATCTTTCCTGCACAAGATAATACTTTTCTATCATTTAGGGCAGAGACACACTGGAAGATTAGTCGCCCATCGACTAATCACCTCTTCTTCGTGCGACTAATCTCCTCAAAAAGCCTTCCTGCCAGCTAGAATCTAAATCGCCGACGGGATGGCACTTGGATCGTTTCGTTTTCCACGTCAGGCAACTTTGGAACACGAAGCGCTCCGAAGTGATCCCGCCGGCGATTTAGATTCTAGCCGATGGGGCCTATTCCCAATATTCCATCCCTACCTATTCCCAATATTTCATTCCTACCCATTCCCAATATCCCATCCCTACCTATTCCCAATATCCCATCCTTGCCTATTCCCAATATTCCATCCCTGCGTATTCCCAATATTCCATCCCTGCCTATTCCCAAAATCCCATCGCTACCTAATTCCAACATTTCATCCCTACCTATTTCCAATATCCCATCCCTACCTATTCCCAATATTCCATCCCTACCTATTCCTAATATCCCATCCTGACCTATTCCCAATATTCCATCCCTACCTATTCCCAATATTTCATTCCTACCTATTCCCAATATCCCATCCCTACCTATTCCCAATATCCCATCCTTGCCTATTCCCAATATTCCATCCCTGTGTATTCCCAATATTTCATCTCTACCTATTCACAATATTTCAACCGTACCTATTCCCAATATCCCATCCCTACCTATTCCCAATATCCCATCCCGACCTATTCCCAATATTCCATCCCTACCTATTCCCAATATTTAATTCCTACCTATTCCCAATATTCCATCCCTGCCTATTCCCAATATTCCATCCCTACCTATTCCCAATATTCCATCCCTACCTATTCCCAATATTCCATCCCTACCTATTCCCAATATTCCATACCTACGTATTCCCAAAATTTAATCCCTACCTATTCCCAATATTCCATACCTACGTATTCCCAAATTTTCATCCCTACCTATTCCCAATATCCCATCCCTATCTATTTACAATATTCCATCCTTGCCCAGTCTCAAAATTCAATCCCTTCCCTTCCTTCCTATCTATAATATACTACTGATACATCGATGCACTTTTCTGCTCCTCTTATCTCCCGTTTACTCTCAAATCTTCTTTGTTCTTCCTCTTTCTTTCTCTTCTCCCCCTCACTCCAGTCTAGTCTCTTACATGCAAGAATGCAAGAAAAGTATAGTTCAAAAATATCTATAAATCTATTTGCACCCAAATATGACAGTATACTGATTTAATTCCTTTCCACCACATTACTAAAATTGTGTGCAGTAACTAAGCTATTTTTGCATATAAATACAATTTATAGTAGTTCTTTCAAAGCAAAAATGTACTATATTTGACTTTTACCTCCTCCTGCATCAGACTGTGAAACAGCCGCCCTCTCACATGACCTTAATAATTATGTATTAACCTTGAAAGCTTGAAGTCTATCCTCATAAACCTTTTTTTCCTCCCTTCTTGTTTCACCGTGATGACTCCTACCTTAAAGCCCATTTGTAGAGGTGCAGAATTTGAAACTCTGGTGTGGTCTTCAAACAGCTGTACTGTCTGGGGAGTCAATTTCCTCAGGAATTTTGCAGCTAAGCTTGTACATCTGCGCTGTGTGAATTGGAAGCCTCTCCGGCCGCAAGTCGGCAGATACTCATGTGAGAAATCCAAGAATTGTCCCAGTGCGTGACCTAAATGCCAAGTTCGCAGACTGAGATGCGAGACATTTTATAAAAGGCCCAAAGAAAACAGGACTTGACTTTCCAAGATGTTTAGAAACATATATATATATACTGTATTTTATTAGAACAGTCATTGCCTTGGTTTTTCTGTTAATAACTAATTGGAGCATGGAAAGCCCAACTTGACAAGTCTTTGAAATCAAAATTGTTACATCCACAGAGATTCCCATAGTCTTGGGGAGGTTTCAGATTTTTTAATGTAAATGAAAGGGTACTTTAGATGTATTCAGTGCAGGTATTTACAGCTCATTAAAAGGATATGAAATGCAGTTGAGTATTATGGGGTGAATTCATGCAATGGTACCTGTTAGCTTTGAGTTTCATCAATAGTCTCTTCTCATGGGACCTGCCAGCAGGAGAGTTTGCACAATGCATTGTATGTCATTGCAATATCCACTCTTAACTAATGGGGTTTCCATTTAGTGTTTCTACAAAGTGGAGAATTGTCACACAGGGTGTGGGGGCAAAGATGGAAATATTGATTGTACCCCCTGCTCCAGCACCGATCGTTGCACCAGGCCGTCCATCCAACAGCAGGCTAGCTACATAGAATTAATACATAGAATTAGGGGCAGATTGATCAAAATATGAGAATAGAGTTCAATACAGAAAAACTTGCCCACTTTCTATTCATTCCTGTGGGATATTTAAATGCATACTTTTCAATGGGTGAAAGTAAGACTCTGCTATTTGATAAAAAGCCCATAGGAATGAATAGAAAGTGGGTGAGGTTTTTTTTCGGGGAGCGCTGATCTCACATTTTTATAAATCTGTCCATTAAGTGTGGAGATTGGAGGGGTAATTGAGGTTGGTTGGAAGGAGCGTGACTAAAGCTGGCCATACAAGAGCCGTTAAAAGCTGCCGACAGACTTATCGCAGCTTATTGGCCCATGTGTGGGGCCCTCCGACAGGTTTCCCTGATCGATATCTGGCCGAAAGTCGGGTAGATGTCAATCGGGCAGGGTTAAAAATCCCGTCGGATCACAGCTGCATCTGTTCGTTAATACAGTCCCGCGATCTTAGGGTCCACGATCGGATCAGCCAATATCGCCCACCTCAATATGGGCATATTGGAGAGAGAACCGCTTGTTTGGCAGATTTTTACGTGTATGTTCACCTTAAAAACGGTCATACAGGGGCAGATTTTAACTGCCAATCCGAGTCCTTTAGCTGCTTCTCTGCCTGTGTATGGGGCTCTCCAACAGGCCTCCCCAATCAATATCTGGCCAAACATTGTATCCCCCTTCATTGTAATTCGACCATTAGCCTGGCACAGATTTAGAATAATAGAATTTTATGGGTTAAGGTAATAAAACTTAAAATATTTGCACTCGTTCTAGTAACCTATAGCAACCAATCTGAAGGCAGCATTTATTACTGACCCTGTTTGAAAGGAAACATTTGCGGTAGTTAAATGGAGCAAAGTGTTATTGACACAGAACAGTCAGGATCCCCACACACTGGTGGCTGCAACTTGCTCTTGATTTATACTTCATGCACAAATATTGCAGAACACAATGGAATGTCAGGAAAGAACACTGATGTGCTGACCACTTAGATACCAAAGCAGCTCCCACCTATCAAGTTTATATACCAGCACCAGGAACATATGTCACTTCTGTTAACACAAGAATTTGGATTGGAATCGTAAATTTGCCATACGTTCTGCTATAAACCATTACTTTGGCACCAGTAAGTATGACTAGATAACCATAAAGTTCTACCTAGTGCTGGTGTATAAACTAAACAAAGTATTGACCGAGAGGAACCTAAATATGGTAGAGAATATCCTAGGAAGGTACAGTTACATCCTAAGTTAGTAGAACCCTGACACAACCGTTGGGAATCTGGTCAACGATTTAATTGGAAGAAACACAAATACAGGTTTGGCTTAGTCATTTTTATTCGGGGCCACATTTTGCACATGGCTCCACTGGAGTTATAGTCTGATTGCCGGTATAATTTAAAGTAGAAGCAAGTAACAAAGTGCAAGTGCAACACTCGCTGCATAACTGGGAGCTCCTCAAGTTCCCAGGACTAACCTGAGGCCTACATGTTGTATCCATGTTTGTGGCTTCACCAAGGGTCACTCTCCTCCTCAATGGAGTCGAGCTGACCTTGTTACATTAGAGGTGATCTATGACAGGACTACCCTCTCAGTAACTAGTCCTGAGGCATCAGTCTGCCCCAAAGGTCCATGGCTTGTGAAACATCTGTTACATGCTTCAGCTCCTTACATAGGTTCCTAGGCCAAGGACTTCACCATTTCTAGAAACTTACTGGGGGGATCCTATTAAATGGCCATGCAAAGTGGAAATCACTCTTGATTATATAGAAAATATACTTCATCTCCTTACAACCTGGACTCTTTTTACTACTGAGCAGTCTCATACTTATCCTTATATACTTACCCCTGGTGGCCGCACCACTACGTTATTCTATACACCACAGTGCAGCATTTTATGGCTGTATATAGTTCATTCTGTGAATGCAAAGCCCCATGGCCCAGAGCAGTGTGAACCAGGCCCAGAATCCTTAACTATATGCTGCTGCCTTCTCTTCCACACTCCAACTTCTGGACTCTCCCAGGCTCAGGGAAACTTGTAGCCAGTCCATAAAACTGGCAGATTTCACCCCTTGCACAGTGAGGGAAATGACAAATTACTGGAAGACTTATATTTATTTATTGCCTGCAAGAATTCTGGATACACTGTTAGTGAAACAAGATACCTGTTTTGTTAATACCTCTATACAGAACATTCTATGCTGAAATCAAATGTCTTACCATTGAATCCAGGGACTGCATTATTCAGCTGCAACAGTCTCAAGGGACCTGTGTATTGGCTGAAGCAGCTCCATTTTTACTTGTGCTTGTCCATATATTCATAAAGTCCATATAATTATATTTTCCATACATTACATTCAGACAGTTCTTTTGTTAATATGGTAGCCAATTTAAAAGACAGCATCCCTGAGGCCAACAAGGGGTCTAATGTGACACATGTTATGTTGCATTCAGTTGAATGGGAATTGATATAGTCAATAAGAAGCCATCCAGGGGTTCTGACCAAGGTTATGGTGTTACCTTTGTGGTGCTGAATAATATACAGTAGCGTCTTTATAGGAAGCCATCCAGGGGCCAACAAAGGCTATGGTGTGACATATGTACTGTATTTAGTTGAAAAAAGCCTGATATAGAGAATTACCAGGAGGACAACTCAAGTTTGCTCATGCCGATGATTAAATATTCTAAATATGTCAACATGGACATTCACCTTTAGTAAGAATGTATAAAGGTGTAGACCCAGTGTAGTACATATAGCCCTCAAGCCAGCGATATTTACCTCTCCTTGTGGCAATTAATGAAGTAATACAGGTATGGGACCTGTTAACTAGCATTCTGAAGGACAAAGGGGTTTTTCTGTAATTTGGGTCTTCATACCTTAAGTCTGCTAAAAATTATTTAAACTACGGATGCACCGAATCCAGGATTCGGTTCGAGATTCGGGCAGAATTCGGCCTTTTTCAGCAGGATTCGGATTCAGCCGAATCCTTCTGCCCAGCCGAACCGAAGCCGAATCCTAATTTGCATATGCAAATTTAGGGGCAAGGAGGAAAATCGTGTGACTTTTTGTCACAAAACAAGGAAGTAAAAAATGTTTTCCCCTTCCCACCCCTAATTTGCATAGGCAAATTAAGATTCGGATTTGGTTCGGTATTCGGCCTAATCTTTTGTGAAGGATTCGGGGGTTCGGCCGAATACCAAAATAGTGGATAACATAAACATTAATTAAACCCAACAAGATTGTATTGCCTCCAATAAGGATTAATTATATCTTAGTTGGGATCAAGTACAGACTACTGTTTTATTATTACAGAGAAAAAGGGAATTATTATCAAAAATTTTAATTATATTTCTTATAATGGAGTCTATGGGAGACGGCCTTCCCGTAATTTTTTTTTTTTGCTATATACATTTATATTATATATACAGTATATTGCATTTACAGGTATGAGACCTGTTATCCAGAATGCTCAGGACCCGGGGCTTTCGGTTTAATGGATCTTTTCGTAATTTGAATCTTTATACCTAAGCTTACATGAAATAAAGCCAATAGGCTGGTTTTGTTCCAATAAGGATTAATTATATCTTAGTTGGGTTGAAGTACAAGCTACTGTTTTATTATTACAGAGGAAAAGGAAATCATTTTAAAAAATTTGGATTATTTGGATAAAATGGAGTCTATGAGAGGTGGCCATTCCATAATTCAGAATTTTCTGGATTGCGGATCCAATACTTGTATTGCGAAAAAATATGTCATGTCCTTATACGTTTTTGCATTTTTGCCCTATAAAGAGCAGACGAACTGATGAAAGGCCTTACTGTATGTGTTTAAATCACCTTTCAAAAGTAACTTTACTTTCCTCCGTGCAGCACACATGAACTACAGGAAGAGGCATAAAAATGTAATAACGCTAAGAAAATGCCAATAATTCTTGATTTCCTCTTGCTTTGTGTTTCTTTTTTTTTTTTTATGTAAAAAATGTGAATATGGGCGGTGGAATACCAATTGCTTGCAGAAATAATGGGAATTTCTTATTCTGGCGGATGCTCAGATTTAGATTTGTTTTATGAGATAAATAATACAAAGGGGATTTTATCAAGTTCAGCCCGGCAGACTTTCGGTGATGTCTCTTTGTCTCCATGTAAAAGCCTCTCTACCTGTCATTCAGTGCAGATATCCAAAACATGGCACTACCATAACCATGATAATTGTAAGGGCCACTCACCCTGGTGGTCCAGTGGGCCGGCGGGGACGCCCGCTACCTGTACGTGATGCTTCTTCCGAGTTTTATGTGCGCAATCACACTGGCACAATTGCATCTTGGTGCAATGGTGCGAAATTCAAATGTTTAAAAGGCACTTTAGGGCTGCAGTACTTATAGGTTTCCTCATTGTGAGTTCCTGGTGCCTCTGTGCTGTCTAAGCTTCTGTATCCTACGATCTGATACCCTGTTGTGACCCCTGCCTGCTACTGACTATCCTGACTTCTGAATCCTGACCCCTGCCTGGTACCCGACTCTGCTGTGTCCGTATCCCTTCTGATAGATCTCCTAGTTTGACTCTTGCCTGTCTGACTCTGCTTGTACTCTGCCTGCCCCGACCCGGCCTGATTTGACTACGCTTTCTGCCTATCCTTGTACTGTGACCTTCTGCCCAAAAGACTTTGCCTTACTGTTGTGCCCCTTTGCTTGTCCAGAACTCTTGTTTGGCACCTCTCTTAATAAGACCTGGCGGCATTCGATTAGCCGAGGGCTCCTCCCGAGGTGAAAGGCGGCTGTTAGCAAGAGTCGAGAACAGGGTGCTTAGCTTTGGTTCTGGATTTAGGGTTCCGACTGTGACAATAATGTTCTCCATAAAGAGGATCCTTAATCTGCTGCAAGGGATGCTGAGGTTTACAGATAGATCTACTGGCCATTCAGTGGCTGCTAAAAGCCAAAAGGAGCAGAAATATATCTTTCCATCTTTCTTCCTAATTAATAACATTGGAATCAGGTTTTATCTGTCAAGCCCTTCTCACTGTTGGACAGCTGCACAATGAAGATCCCCAATCTCGTCATCACATTATGTTCTATTTAATAATATATATTAATATTTCCTGTGATGGGTACCAGGGATTAGCTTTGCTGTGTTGAATCACTAGACTCCTGAGTCTTTTCCTCATCAGTAAAAATAAATATGGAATTTGCCTTTTATTTATGTTGCATTTCTTTCCTCAAAACTCTCCTGTTTATTCGCCCAAAGTCAGTAAAACATACTGGCAGTTTAATTAGCATGTGATTAAACAGAACCTAATTTATCTGCTTGTGACTAGGATATTAGATTGTAAGCTCCTCTATGGCACGGAATGAGTTTTTATTCAGTTTATGTTTTTGTTTATGTTACACATGAGTACACTGACCCTATATAATTGTTTGAAATGTTCTTTTAAGCAGGTTGCTATTTCATATTCCAGGTTACTTGTCTTGAATGGAAATGTGCTGCTCTTTTGGGATCCTGTCAACTGCTTTTTATTTCATTTCAGAAACTTAATAGGAATTGAAAGACAGGCAGCAATTGCTGAACATCCTTTTGGTTGTTTGGGGGTTTGGGAGCTGTAGTTGAGTGGCTGCTAAATGCCACATCAGTTACAAATGCAAGTGGAAAGTTCAAAGTGCAATTTTGCCTGTGAATTGCCATTTTTTAACCATATTGCAGCATCTTCCACCATAATTCCAGAGAAATTGCGTTACTTCCAGACCAGAATAATGGGCACAAGTCTGATGAGTATATTGATGCCACCCACTGTAGGGAACTTGGTCCCCAGTATCAATAAGTGCACTTGCACCCCATTCATCAGCTATGGCAGGACATATGCACTGGCGGCCTTGTAGCGTCACACCAGAGGGTCTTCCCCTGCCAGAAACAGGGCCATATTTGCAAGCAGGGTGCCCGAGGCCTCGCTGTCCTAACGCCTGCCGTCCGAGGCCTCGTTGTCCTAGTGCCCGCTGTTGGAGGTCTCATGGTCCTAGCGCTGCGGTCTGCCCGAACCCCCCGCCTGAGCACAGCGCAGGAACGTTGCATTCCTAATGCAGCTGGCTGGCATGCTGCCCCTAAAATGTTGCCACCCTAGGCTTGGGCCTTTGTGGCCTCACCACAAATCCAGGCCTGGCCAGAAACCCCCTCCCCAGCCACAATCCCCCTCTGAACCCTCCACACCAACCTGTTATCTTGTGGAGGCAGTGCGGGTTCTTAGGTGGGAGCAGGCCTTGGTCAGCAGGGCCCCCCTAAGAGTTTTTTCCCGGAAAATGTTTGAAACGGCATAAAAAAACGCCAGAAACATTGAAGTCGATATATTTCGTGCAATATATTTCAAATGGTGTGCCAATTTTCAAACCGAGCAACATTTTTTTTCAAAACTATACATTAGAATCTATAGGTGTTTCCTAATGCTCTCCATTGTGTCCATTTTTGTGCATTTGTAAATGACCCACAGTTCATCATATTTTATTCTAACAATGCAGAATTTTGCCCCGGATTTACATAGCGGGTGCCCCTAGGCCCACTGCCGTTGGTCGCCTGTGTTACCCCCTTTATTCAAGCAAATATTCATAATCGGGACCAGAGCAATGTGTATTGGGCACAGGAAATTTACAAAATGATTGTATCTCCAGCGCATCCCCAGTGTTTTTGAACCAATGTGAGTGTGGTTGGGCAGCATGCCGCCCCCTAAAATCCTGCGGCCCAAGGCCCGGGCCTAGGTGGCCTTTCCACAAATCCGGCCTGGATGCCAATGCCGATTGGATGCGAGTGTGTTTAATGTAGTATGCCCCTTCAGCAAAATTCTAATTGATTACTATACAATTTAATTCTACTGTATATAACCCCTATGCCATTGATGTTGCTTAATTCCCCTTTCTCCAGCCCAAGTGACATTATTATCATTGGGCTCTGCTAAAGCTTCAGTTTGTGTTTTATCCCCTCCCCTTAAAGAATGCAATGTACCATTTACACCTTGTAAAATTCAGCACATATATATATATATATATATATATATTTAGTTTAGCCAAGTGTTTATTTATGTGTCTGTGAAAGTCTCAGCAGGGTTGTCAGAAGTGGTGGTAGTGAAAACAACCTACGCGGAGCCCGTTTATTGATATAAAAAAGGTCTTTCCTACCTGAAATAATCTCGCTGTCACTGAACCTCAACTCCCAGCATTCCTCAATAGCGAAGTAGTTGAAGTAGTTGGAGGCTGCCGGTGGCATTACCCAGTTTGCCCGTCTCACATTACTGTATACTGAGATTTTCGGTGAGGCAGCAGATGGGTCTCCCCTTTTTGTGCCCCATTGGAGTTGGCTCTGGGTTTCAATAGCTACAAAAAGGCAGTTTGTTCTTTAGGATCTGCTGCTCCTTAAAAGAACATTTGATTCTCTAATAGTGATGGGCGAATTATGCGCCGTTCCGCTTCGCCGAAAAATTTGCGAATTTCGCAAGAAATTCGTGAAACAGCGAAAAATTTGCGAAATGGCGCCCGTTTTTTCGGAAAAATATTTTTGACGCCGGCGAATTTTCGCGAATTTATTCGCTGGTGCCGAATCGCGCAAATTCGCTGCAAATTCGCCCCTGCCGAATAAATTCGCCCATCACTATTCTCTAAGTATGACAGATATGTCTGCTAGTTTATAGCTTTGCATTCCATTGATAAAGGCTTTTGCTTTAATCTTTCATTTACACTGGTACCATGTTCTTAGCTCAGGTCTCCCCATTGTGGGGAAAAAAACCCTGACAAATGGTGTCCAAAATGGCAGTTTGCACCTTGCACTTGCAGAGTTATGATGATATATGGAATTGGTCCTGTATTTATCCTGCCATGTGTTCTGGGGGCGTTATATCATACCTCCCAACTGTCCCATTTTTCACGGGACAGTCCCAATTTTGACAGCTGAACAGCCAGAAAAAGATATAAAGTTTCTAAAACGTAATCTTTTGGCAGAGAACCCAGAATACATGGCAGGTGTACTTTGATACTTTTGTAACAATTTAAGATAAACAAAGAAACTATGTAAGATACTATTTAAGATAAGCAAAGGAGGAAGTGTAACTATTTAAGATAAGCAGGTCTCTTGGGGAAACGGTGACTTGCAGCTTAAAGAGAAATTCACCTTCATTAGCAAAACTATAATAACACATAAAACCTGACCCTAAACCCCCCCAGAAATGTGTTCAAACTTTCCATAGCCTGCCGAATTTTGTAAAATATACATGGTAATTAGGGGGTGTGGCCATAAAATGGGGGTGGTCACATTTTGCCGCGATGCACGCAGCAAATCTTTTTTTTTCTCTCTTTATATACAACATATCTTCACTAATGCAGACAACAATCCGAGATGGTTCGAAATGCGTAGGTGCCCTAAAGCACTTTATGGTGGGATTAAATTGTGTATATATTATATTAACAACAAGGGATTCTATATAAATTACACTAACCCTGTAGGATATTGATTAAGGGTAGAGAAATGCTCATGAGAAGCCACAAAAAGAAATACTCTATAACACTTTCATGCAGGTGACTTATTGATATTTGACTACAGTATCGCATTGTCTACATCATTTTACAGTTGGTTTTATGCAGCTGACAAAGCCCTGTTACTTTGTTGATAACGAGGCCAATTAGGGGCCCATATATTGCCCCTTACTGCTCATCTCACAAGTGTTTGCAGCCTGAGAAAAGCTCCATTCTGTTCCTCCTGTGAAAGTGAAAATCAGAAGTCTGAATGTCATACAAATTAGCAGTGAGGTTCGAGGCACAAAGTGAAACATCTACATAAGGAAGGGAGGTCCCCTTGCACTTTCCTTAATTGTGTGACCTAAAGTCCAGTGATTTTAAGGGATTGGACTATGTGCTTGAATCTTGCTGAAAAAAGACTTGGGGGCAAATTCACTAAGATTAGGGGTAACTTCGCCACACTTCGCCGCACTTCGCCAGGCGTAGTTTCGCCAGCGCTCCGCAAATTCACTAAAATCCGAAGTTGCGCTCAGGGGTAGCGTAAGTTTGCGAAGTTGCGCTAGCGTTGGTTAATTTGCATACGGCGCCAATTTCAAATTTCAATGGAGGAATACGTACAATCACTACAAATGCCTGGGAAACCTTCAAATCATCAAATAAAACATTTATTTTGCCCTACAGATGTGCCCACTGTATAGTTAAGTTGCCATGAGTCAGGAAATGTAGGGGGGGAAGGAGGGGAGCCCCAAAAAAATGTTCGATCTTTTTCAGCCTATCACCCATAATATAGAAAAAACGCCAGTGTTTTTTTGGGACTTAGAAAAAATGTGAACTTTTTTTGAAGCAATCCCTATCTACTCTATTGCGCTTCACCTGGTCTGAGGTGGCGAAGGAAGTCTGGCGTAAAAGGTAGCGTTCAGTACAATGCGCGCGTTAGTGAGTTTGCGTAGTTACGTCCGTTGCGAAAATTCACCAGGCATAAGGGTGCGAAGTAACACTAGCGAAACTACGCCAGCGTTCGTTAGTGAATTTGCGAAGTAATGAAAATGACCAACGCTAGCGTTAGGCGCTTTGGCGCTTAGTGAATTTGCCCCTTGGATTCGGTGCATCCCTACTTTGTACATTGAATTCTGCAACATAAATGGTCTCTGTTGTATTCATCCAACTATTTACACATCCAAACATTTTTCACTTTCTGAAACATATTGGATGGAGGCATATGTCAATATGTATGGTTTCAGCATTACAGTGAGAATTGTTTATTCAAATTAACATTTAGATGTGAAAATACAGGTACAGTATATTCTCCGGATCAGAAGCCAAGTGCATAGGGCATAATCGTGCCAATTTATCTTAATTTTATTACTTTGTTGGGAAGAATAGCTTAATCCCTATAAATTCTCACTGAGTATTAAAGGAGAAGGAAAGGCTTGCAGCACTTGACTAACGAAATAGTCAACTTTTTAGTTAAAATTCGGCTTTTCGTTCGACTGGGCACGCGCAGCCGTGCAAAGAAGGAGGAAGATGGTCACTTGGGGGTGCCTAACATTTGTCACCCCCAAGTGCTGCAAGCCTTTCCTTCTCCTTTAATGCTTCTAAAGCATGCATGTTGTCAAATAATATTGTTATTTTCTTCTATTAGTGATATCACAGCTGAGACAATTCCTTGCACAATATAGATAGTAAGCTCTGTGGGGTAGGAACCCCTGCTCTTGTGGTTATAACATAATTATATATATATACAGTATATGTAATTTTTAAATGCCGCTCCTCACCTTTCTTATTTGGTGCACATGGGCAAGGCTTAATTTACATACTAAACAAGGTAGCCCCAGCACTCTCAATATATATAACCCCCTGAAAAAATATTCTTGCCCAACTGTAACTGTAACTTTCTTAAAAAAGACACTTTTAGTTACAAAGTTTGTACAAAGTATCCATAAGCTGACGCGCCCCGTCAAGGCAGTGTCCATGCTAGTGATGGGCGAATTTGCGGCGTTTCGCTTCGCCGAAATATTTGCGAAATGGTGACGGCGTCTCGTTTTTGATGCTGGCATCCATTTTTCATTCAATTTTCACTGCGGTTTCGTGAATTTATTCGCCGGCAAGCGAATTCACACCTGGCGAATAAATTCGCCCGTCACTAGTCCATGCGTCAGTCCTATCCTAAGTGAAAAAAATAAAGTGTTTCCTTTGGGGTTATATATTGAGTGCTGGGGCTGCCTCGTTTAGTAAATTAAGCCTTGCCCACGTGCACCCAATAAGAAAGGTGAGAAGCGGCATTTCAGCTTGTGAGTGTAAAAATTTTATATTTTTTGGGGAGGTGGCTCTCTCCTTAAATGCTCGCTCTCCCAACCCCCGCCTAATGGTGTCTTTGGAAGAGATCATGCTAAATAAAGAGAAAAGCAGGTATGGTCTGTCTCCCCCCAAAGGTAACACTTTTTGCACTTAGGATAGGACTGACGCATGGACACTGTCTTGACGGGGCGCGTCAGCTTATAGATACTTTGTATAAACTTTGTAACTAAAAGTGTCTTTTTTTAAGAAAGTATATAAGTTGGGCATATCTCCCCCACCAAAGCCACATCATTTGAACTGTATATACCCCCCTACATTTGCCAGAGCCATCACAATACAAGATAACTATCTTGCATTTATTTATATATTATATTTATATTTTATATTATATTGTTTGTCTCAACTAAATAATTTTCCTGTTGTCCAAAAACAATTCTGTCTTCTCTTCTTGACTCCTCCCTTCTTGACTCCTCCCTTTTCTGTATTGGCTCCTGCACTTAATGGGATCAAGTATCCAGACAAAAGCAGGTCGGAATCACATGCCATAAATTTAAAATATTCCACTTCCCATGGAAAAGTCCAGCTGACCGAAAGAATGTCATAGATTCACTATTTGCTGGTCTTTTGTTCTATATAGATATATAGTAACAGCGACCACGAAGAATATTTAATACAATCATGTTCTGGTCTCAGTATGTAACTGAAACACTTTGAGCGTTTTATTTCTTAAAAGGCAATAAAATCAAGTTAATAAAAATGTTCATGAGGTGTATATGGTGTTTCATTTCATCGGTGGGGCGGCTAAGTTCTTATTTAGAATCACGTTGAAAAGGTGTATGATTAGAATCTTACTCAATTCATTTTGAAAAGCACACAATGAAGCCACAATATTACTATGTTTTACTAAAAAAAGTAATGTCGTTTCTGGCCAGGCTTGCGGAATAATGATAAACCCAACACAATAAGGGGCAAATTCATCAAGGGTCGAATATCGAGACTTCGATAGCGAAGTCGAAGGATTTTGCACAAATACTGCGATCGTCCGATCGAAGGAATAATCGACGATTCGAAGGATTTCAATCCAACGATCGAAGGATTATCCTTCGACCAAAAAAACTTAGCCAAGCCTATGGGGACCTTCCCCATAGGCAACATTGGGTTCGGTAGCTTTTAGGTGGCGAACTAGGGGGTCGAAGTTTTTTCTTAAAGAGACAGTACTTCGACTATCGAATGGTCGAATAGTCGAATGATTTTTATTTCGAATCATTCGAAATAGTTGTAGTCGAAGGTCGAAGTAGCCAAAAAAACCACTTCGAAATTCAAAGTTTTTTTACTTCGAATCCTTCACTCGAAGTTAATGAATTGGCCACTAAATGTGGCTAACCTGCTTGTCTTTGCCTATGAGAAGATGCTCGAGACAATGTCGAACTGGGACAGGCCCACAAAAAAACCTTATGTTTTTCACTCTCAGTACTATTATTCTTTCTCTCCTCACTCAACCTCTATATTCCTTATCTCTTTTCTTTACATATTATAATCTATTATTCCATTTATTTAGCATCTTTGTTCTCATAGAAACAGGGAATGGCCATGAAATAGGCCAAATATTTAGCAGCATGAGGGGCCACTGACACCTGGGCCCACCTGGAGTTTTCCCAGTATCCCAGTGGGCCAGTCCGACACTGGCTGGAGAAATGTTGCTGAAGTTATTGTATATATACAAAAGAGTGACATTATTTCCTTTACAGTGTGAACCTTTATTATCATGATTCAGTATTAGGCAGCTTATTAAATCACAAGTTATGCAATGGAGTCACCTAAAAGGTTGCCTATAATAAGTATTCCTCGCCCAAGTTCTCTAAAGACATGGGGGTAGATTTATGAAAGAGTGAAGTTAGAGATCTCCACAGTCCGCAGAGTGAAATTCCACCACTCTCCATTCATTTCTATGGGATTTTTAAAGGCGTATTTATCAAATAGTGAACTTTCATTTTCACCCTTTGATAAATACACCTTTAAAAATCCCATAGAAATGAATGGAGAGTGGCAGAATTTCACTCTGCGGACTCTGGAGATCTCTAACTTCACTCTTTGATAAATCGACCCCCATATGGCTTCAGAACTCTGAATCTATGTCAAATAAATGTATCTATTCTCTTCCTTTCCATGTATTCACATAATATCTGTCTATAATAAGGACAGTAAGGGGGCAGCAGTAAGCCATGCAGTTGGACAGACTTTACAAATGCCTCGGTATAACACACTATCCATAATTTGTTTCATATCAAGTTCAGACGCTCATGATATTTTCATACACTGGCATACTATCACTCACAATAGACTCTCAGTGCCCTCAAAATATAATCGAACTAAATCAGCGATCAATTCTTAGAGCAAAAAACATTATGATTGTTCATTGCTTCAGGGGTGAACTGCCATTAGCTAAGGATTACTGGGAAAAACGAATTTTGGATTTCTAATCTCGGTCAAGAATGAAAGACCAAAGTCATCTGTGCCAACCATGGGATCTGGGATCATTCCCTTCTAGTCTATGGCTGTCACCACCCATTTAACACTAGGCTAAGCCTGTCCAAGTTCAGTCCTTGAAATCTTCCAGAAGGTTGAATGTTCAATTTTACAAGTGCCAGTGAGTTAGCTGGCTTATTAAGAGCAAGTGGCAAATCCCTAAGCTTTACTTGTTGTTATTAAGGGCTGAAGTTAGGCATCGGCAAACCATTTGCTTTAGCTTTTAGCAGACAGAAAACACCTGGAAAAATGTAGACTTGTTGGCCAACAGCCCAAACAAATAGACATAAAGTAGATGAGGGTGTCGTTGTATGTTCAGCCTAATGCTTCATGTGGCTTTAAGGACCAGTGAGCGCGTTTATGAAAACATTTCTGAGAATGGTCTTGTTTTAAGACATGTTTTTCCCATCTTCCGCAGGCTTTGCCTTCAGGCCAAATTGTCTACATCATTACTGTGAAAATCTCTGTGTTTATTTTACAAAGCCTAACATTTCTGTTCTCTCTTCCCAAAGCTTTAATCTGTTTTCTAACATCTAATCCGACCCATGTTTGTGAACATGTAACAACGATTCCGTCAAAATAACTCGTAACGGGATTAAATTGTACAAACTGCCACAAAGCATTGTTGACATTGAGCAGTTCAACGTGGAATGGCAGCGATTTGTTCGTACAAATGGTAATTGATTTGCAGTTTTTATCTCCCAAGCATCTGGGACAAAACCCATTTTGGGATTTCAACCTAATTTGGAAAAAAGCCAGTGCCGTTAAGTGTCTTGACGACAAGGCTGTTGCCAAATCAAATTAAGATCCAATATTCGTATTGATAAATATCTACATGATTTCTGCATTCCTTTTATTCCTTAATGGGTGTTTCTTTTCAGTCCTGGATTACTTGGATTCTAAGCCATGTTAAAATATATTTATAATATTGGGCTGAGAATATGCATTTTTAGACAAAGCATTATTATAGTATCCAGGTATCACCATAATTTGAATATGCCTTCTCCAACACACCTCTGCATAACCCAAAGCAGTGGTATTGGTTTGGGTCGTGCAGGTGATGAGTCACGTTGGTGGTTACCATAATTGACCCAATAATCTCACCTAGTTGTGCAGAAAAGCACACTTTGCTGTGTTGTGTAGCTTATTACACTCATCAGCTCATCATTGTTTGTTTACAATTCATTGGGTGCAAGTCTGGTGCCTATTGACTCAATCCTCGAGATGCCAACAGTTTTAGGGTGGCAGTAGTTTCACGATTTCTGAGCATCAATTCAGTTGTGCACCATCAGAAGGGGCAGGATGGACATATTTACATGTGAAAGTGTAGGAGCAAGCACTTTAATCAAATGGATCATTTTGCACTCTCCATTGCGTCCATTTTAGAGCAACTGCACTTGCGGGGGGATCTTTAATTATGCCAATACCTAAAAAACTAGGAAAGAATAAGAAATCTCAGAAAACACCTTCCCCTTGATGGGAGGCTTTTCAAGATATTATTACAGACAAATAGTCTACAGAAGATATAGGAACAACTTCTATGGCCTCTTTCAAATAAGGACACATGGCTGCCATGTCTAATGGGAGACAGAAATTTTAAAAATCTGCTGAAGCATTACAAATTTTAAAGGGCATGTAAAGGCAAAAAAATAAAATCCAATTTTTACTTTCTTTAATGAAAAAGAAACCCATCTCCAATATACTTTAATTTAAAAATGTGTAAGAAACCTGACTGTATGCAGTGAAATTCTCCCTTCATTTACTGCTGTGGATAGGAATTGTCAGATGGTCCCTAACTGCTGAGCAGGGAAACAATCATACTTATGAACAGCAGTAGGAGCCCCTGCCTTACTTCCCAGCCATGCAGAACTCAAGCAGCTTTGTTTGTTTCCCAGTAGAGCAGTTGGCGACTGTGTACAGATTTGTATTGGATTTTATTTTTGCCTTTACATCCCCTTTACTATTTCCAACTCCAGCTGCAGGGACAAAGATCATGGAGCCAGATTTAAACAGACAAACTGGGATTCTATTTGGAGGATTATTTTGCTGCAGCCACTGGTTCTGCAGAGTTGGAGAATGTTTTTATTAAACAATACAAAAACTATAAACACATATATAACCCAGGACCCAGTGCAGTCTGTATATTCTGATTATTAATCAGTCTTGCTGTATTGGCTTCTGGCAGATATTATTTGACTTGTACTGTTTTGATCATTTATGACGATCCCTAAGCAGCCCACACCACACTGAGCATGTGCACAGTCTTGGTCTTGCAAAGAGGTATAACAAAGTTACAAAATGGTGACCCCCTGTGGCCAACCTGTATGATTAGGCTTTGTAGCGCAGTAAGTTCATGTTTATATTTAGTATACAAAATACAGCATTTCTACCGTATTCTATTTTTAGACTTTACTTCCCCTTTAAGGGCATTATAAAAAGAATACGAATATAAATTCCTGCTCTTAAAACATGAATAAGGTATAATCCAGAAACAATTTCTACAAGATACTGTATATATATATATATATTATGTTAGCACTGTGTTCACATTGTCCTCCACTTAAACCTCACAAGCCAGTCTGGCCTCGGCAGATCTGCAGTGAAGAATAAATCCGCTAAATTCTTCTTTTGTTCATGAAAAATTCTGCCTGTCATTTCTTTCAGAATATTTTAAGATTTGCTAGCATACGTGTGTTCTCTCGAATCTGAGAACCAAAGCCCAGGCTTTTCCATGTGTTTGTAATGGATTTAGGACAACCTGTAAGATTGACTCGCTCTGCCAGGCTTCTGAATCCAATGGCTGTTTAATTCCTAGTATAATATAAGGTGTTTGTTTAAAGATTCTGACTACTGTGGCAGATTTGTAGATATTTTAAGGGCACTAACTGATTAGAAAGCACTTGTCAAGCAAATCTTTAGATTTAGGAAAGTGACAGATTAAAAAGAGCTAAAAAATCGTTGGGGGTTCGTGGGGATTGACCAAGTCAGGCTTGGGAATGTACCACTTCTGAGCACAGGGCGCCATATGTATATAAACAAATCATAAAGACAAATAAGCTCAGCATGAACAAGTATATTATACACTGATATGGGTCCATAAGTGAAAATGGAATATCTGTCATTTTGGTTGAGGTTAAACGAAAGTGTTTCAGATCCCAGTTTAAAGTAAAAAGAGCCTGCGTTAGAATTTCTGTGATTAATTCAGATGGAGTCCCTATTACCATAAACCAAATTCATGAACTCCTGGGGCATCCTATTGCAATTACTAGTGATGGGTGAATTTGTCCCGTTTCGCCAAAAAAATGAGCAAATTTCCCACGAAATTCGCGAAACGCTTAAAAATTAGTGAAGTGTGAATTTTGATGCCCGCGTCAATTTTGAAGCCAACGTTAATGTCAATGGGTGTCCGAATTATGTTGACGCGCAACGGTTTTGACACGACTGACTTTTCCGACCAAAACTTGTTGACAGCAGCAGTTTCGCAAATTCATTCGCTAGCGGCGAAATGCGGCAATTCGTCGCTAATTCGAATTGGCCCATCACTAGCAATTACAGGTAGGAATGTAAGAAGGCAGCTCAGCAAATGGCTGCAGAGATAAATACCTGGGATGTTCAGGTTTATTACTAAAATAACATCTGGACATTATGTGACCTTAGTAATGATGCTACAGACTATGGATATACAGTCTACTTGTATTTCACTTTCTCTTGATACCTTCTCTTGTACAGATATAGGACCTGTTATCCAGAATGCTCGGGACCTGGGGTTTTCCGGAAAACTGAACTTTTTGTTATTTGGATTTTCATACCTAAAGTCTACTAGAAAATCATTTAAACATGAAATAAACCCAAAAGGCTGGTTCTGCTTCCAATAAGGATTAATTATATCTTAATTACTGTTTAATTATAACAGAGAAAACGAAAACCGTTATTAGTTCCTGGTGATTGTAGTTACCCAGGTAGTTGCTATTGTTGGCTGCAAACTGCACCAGGCTGGAACACTAGACCTGTTGGACCAGTACTAATAGGCTGGGTGATGTTTTCAGAAAACATAAGTACAGTCCCAGGGTTCGACATTATAATCACTAGGGTGAGGGACTAACATTTTGGCACCACTAATGATTTAAACTCTCCTCCTCCTTTAGCCCTCCATAAATTAACAGCAATTCATTTCCTACAACCAAATGGAGATTTTTTTTATGACGTTGGCATTGCATTTATCCTGCCATGTTCTTTGGTTATTAAAGGACAAGGAAAGGCTAAACACAATAAGGGTTGTAGGGAAAGGCATACCTAATTGCAGCCCAACAGTGGAGTCAGTTAGCTGAAGCACAGCTCCTTTTAAAATATCCTTAGTCGATTGTTTCCAAAAAAAGCAAAGTATAGCAGTAACATTACCCAAAAAGCATTGCACTGGTCTCAAGACCAAGACTGCCGCACATGCGCAATAGCTATTCTTTCGTTAAGCCACATGCGCACGTCCAATGTTTTATGAACGCGCTTTCGTTCCCTGGAGCTGAAGAACCAGCACAGGTGCTGCGCCCACCCTGCCCTCCTTGCACATGATCAATGGAAAGAACACGCACGGTAACGCGTTCCATTTAGGAACGTCAGACATGATGCTACAGGGAGAAATGATTGCCTTTACAGAAGGTATTTTCACAAATACCTGGGAGAGGTTAATGCAACCATTTAAATCAGCGGCCCCCAACCTTTTTTGGACCGGGAACTGGTGCAAAAGCAAAATTTTTTGCAATAAGCGGGGATGGGGTCAACGCAACGCATCAAATTTGGTTGCACCGGCGTCCAATCTGGTGCTCCACATTAATTGTGGGCTGGGCTCGGTGGCCCAGTTCAGGAGTGTCCGGCGGTTGGGGACCCCTGATTTAAATGATTCACTTACTAAAATTGGCCTTTCCTTGTTCTTTAAACACGAAACTGCCACTATATTTATCCTAAATTGCAGGTGTACTATACATTGAACTGCCAGTTAGTGATGGGCGAATTTATTCGGCAGGCGCATATTCGCTGAAAATTTGCGCAATTCGCCGTCAGCGAATAAATTCGTGAAACGGCTGCAAAAATTCGCTGGCGTCAAAAAAAATTGTCGAAAAAAAACGGATGCCGGCGTCAGAAACGTCCGCAAAAAAAACGGACGAATTGTCCGTAAAAAAACGGCTGTTTGGCGAATTTTTTGCCGTTTCACGAATTTTTGCTGGAAATTTGCGAATTTTTCAGCTGCAAATTCGCCCATCACTACTGGCAATATATTTAACTTTAACAAACAAGGGAAAGTTGTGCTCACCACTATTTTTTATAACCATTAGGCGGGGGTGCAATGAGGCTGTGACCACAAAATACATATAGTCACATACAAGAGTCCTCTGCACTCAACCCATTATCAATATATTTAAGACAGAGACATTTTGTGCTACTGCTACTGAAAAATGCCTTACCCTTTAAACAACACAGGGATTGTTTGTCCATATATTGCAATATATTTAAGCTGAACAACTACGTCAAAGTCATCCCATATCTGGCCAGTCCTATGCTCAATTTTATCTGATTCATTAAGAATTCTATTGCTTCATTATACATTTTACAAAGGGACTAAGTTTTACCTGCAACTTAACTTGCTGCTTTCAAAGTAAAACCATAGAATTCTTAATGAATCAGATGAAAATTAAGCGTAGGACAGGCCAGATATGGGATGACTTTGACGTAGTTGTTCAGCTTAAATATATTGCAATATATGGACAAACAATCCCTGTTTTGTTTAAAGGGTAAGGCATTTTTCAGTAGCAGTATGCACAAAATGTCTCTGTCTTAAATATATTGATAATGGGTTGAGTGCAGAGGAATCTTGTATTTGTCAATATATTTAACTTGCCATGTGTTCTGGGGGCATTATATGTGAAATTTGCACTTAATTTATACTCCCATGTGTTCTAGGGACATTATGGGCCAGATTCAATTCATGGAGAAAATCTCACGTGAAAATTCACTTTTCTTCAAACTCAGTTTAAATTTCATAGACTTCAATAGAGTTTTCACATGATAAACCATGAGATAAGTTTTTCTGAATCTTGTCCATGAGTTTCACGTGATAAACCTTTTTCTCACTGAATTGAATCCGGCCCAATATATGAATTTGGCGCCATATCCCGAAATGTGTTCCGGCCTGGGATGTATGAAATCGTTATTGTATTTATTGTTTGATGTGCGCTGGGGTATTCTACATGAAATGTGTAATATATTATCTTGAATTGTGTTCTGGAAGTTTATTTTGTGTAGAATTGTTACTGCGGTTATACTGTTCTTTGGTATCATTAATATAATTGCTGTTGTCATACGTTAAAGGAATTTATGTAGAGAATCGATTTAATAAGCAAACGCAGACACTAAAATCACCCTCCATCTACTGTAAAAAATATTTAATTCTCATTATTTTTATTTACAGCTTGATCCCTTCATAGAATCGCCCAGTTGGCAATCCAATCAGATCTTCAAAAATCCCAACGGAATAATCAGCCCAGCAGTCGCAATCACCTTCAATTGGAATTAACCTGTGGATGGCAAGACTGTTGAGCAGACAATAAAAGAAGTGGAGATAAAATTAAAGATAAGGTAATAACCGTGAAAATTCAGTAATATCCCACCCCTCTCTATATGCAAGATCACACAACAAAAGATTCTAATTATAGAGAGGAGACTTCAGCGAATTTCTCCCATTTTGAAAAATTTGCGGAAAAATCGTGAAATCGGAAAGTTTCATGAAAAAGTAGTGAAATTCTAAAATTTTCACGAAAAAAATCGGGAAAATCTGACATTTTCACGAAAAATCTGGAAAATCGGAAATTGACAATCGCGTCCAAGCTCACGCTGCCGTTAAAGTCAATGGGCATCCGAATAGTGTTGGCGATTTTGACGTGAGCGACTTTTCCAAAAAAAATTTGCCCCCGCAGAAATTTTGCTGGTGAATTTTCCCAGGATATTTGCAAATTCATTCGCAGGCCGCGAAATGCAGAAATTTGCCACAAATTCATACCAGGCGAATTTATTCGCCTATCACTACCAAAGACTGATAGCTCTAGTGATAACACAGATTGATGTGTTCCAAATATTCGGAAATAGTATTATTGAGAATATGTATTCTTCATATAATAAGAAGATATAATAATTCTTAAATAGTTATCCCTTTTAGATTGTATTCATTTGTATTAGGGATGCACTGAATCCAGGATTCGGTTCGGGATTCGGCCAGGATTCCGCCTTTTTCAGCAGGATTCGGCCGAATCTTTCTGCCCAGCCACACCGAATCCGAATCCTAATTTTCATATGCAAATTAGGATTGGGGAGGGAAATAGTGTGACTTTTTTTTAGAAAACAAGGAAGCAAATTAGGGTTCGGATTCGGTTCGGTATTCGGCCGAATCTTTCACGAAGGATTCGGGGGTTCGGCCGAATCCAAAATAGTGGATTTGGTGCATCCCTAATTTGTATAGTATCTCAAGATACTGGTCTAACTGGGCAACTTAGAAATGCTCCATCATTGGTGTTGGGTATATAGGGGTATAATTGTGCTCCGTAAAGAACTCAAGGGTCCACCAATTTCACCAGGTAAAAATAAGAAAATAGAATTGTCCACAAAAAAAAGAGTGAGTATAAAATTGTTCAACATGGAATACAAAATGGAATACATTTTAAGCAAGACCGAGACGCTCATATTTCTTCTGCATAAGGAATCAGGGTGAGGAATTTACAGTATATCTTTGCTCTTACCCAAATGAACATTTTCAGTAGATAATTAGCTTTTAATGAGAAAGGTTCTGAGTATTTGCCGTATTTCATCCTTTCATCGCAAAATATACACTGGGCGGCTTGTGCTGAAGGTGCATCTCATTTAATTCAGATTACTTGATACACTAGACGCTACACAAACACAGGCTGCATTTACACATATTAATTGCTTCTAGGTGGTGATCCCAGAAGAAAGAACGACTGTATCTGACAGTTGTACATGAAACGTCTCCATCAACAGCACCTTCTTCCACAGGTCCAAGCGTAAATGTAAGTAACACAATTATTGCTAAATGAAGAGGCATGAAGAGCACTTCTTTCTAAATTGCCTTGTGCTACACCAGCATTGTCCAACCTAAGTCTATCTAGAGAGTAGTAGTTTAGCAGCAACTACAGGGCCATAAAATGAACAACCAAGGTGGCAGTTGTTGGATAAAGTGCAAACCTACCAACAAATGCCCCACTTGCATTGTTAGACAGTTATTAAACCTTGACACATAGGGCCCTATAACCACAGGACAGTGTAGTTCCAGGGATAATGGATGATGGAGATTGGATGTAGCGCTTCACATTCAAGCCACATACAGAAGAGGACTTTCTGTTGAAGAAATTCCTCTAAAACCTTTTGTCCATAAGAAGTTTGAAGGTGCAATGTGACAATATTTGGCAGTAACGTTATAGCTTTTGTAGACGGCATCAAATAATTCATTTCCACCTCCCCACAACACTCTGGGAAGACAAAGTAAAAACAAAAACTGTTACTGTATGGTACTGTGCTACATCGTTTAGACAATACTTAAAGGGATACTGTCATGGGAAAAAATTTTTTTTCCAAAATGAATCAGTTAATAGTGCTGCTCCAGCAGAATTCTGCACTGAAATCCATTTCTCAAAAGAGCAAACAGATTTTTTTATATTCAATTTTGAAATCTGACATGGGGCTAGACATATTGTCTATTTCGCAGCTGCCCCAAGTCATTTGACTTGTGCTCTGATAAACTTCAATCACTCTTTACTGCTGTACTGCAAGTTGGAGTGATATCACCCCCCCTCTCTTTTCCCCCCAGCAGCCAAACAAAATAACAATGGGAAGGTAACCAGATAGCAGCTCCATAACACAAGATAACAGCTGCCTGGTAGATCTAAGAACAACACTCAATAGTAAAAACCCATGTCCCACTGAGACACATTCAGTTACATTGAGAAGGAAAAACAGCAGCCTGCCAGAAAGCATTTCTCTCCTGAAGTGCAGGCACAAGTCACATGACCAGGGGCAGCTGGGAAATTGACAATATGTCTAGCCCCATGTCAGATTTCAAAATTGAATATAAAAAAATCTGTTTGCTCTTTTGAGAAATGGATTTCAGTGCAGAATTCTGCTGGAGTAGCATTATTAACTGATTCATTTTGAAAAAAAATGTTTTTTCCCATGACAGTATCCCTTTAATAAAAACCAGTTTAGTAGGCTAGGCACACCAGTGAGAAGATAAAGTTAACCTGCCTTATTGAGAAATGGATATGGTGTAGGTGCAACCTTTTTGGGGTTACTTACTTCTTCAGGTGAAAATCCCTCAACAGTTGTAGAGGGTGAGTAGATATGCTGTATCCCTACAAGGAGTAGATGCTCCTTGTGATTTTTTTAAACATTGTGAAAGATCAAGCCAAGGATATAACATGTTTTACTGTTAACCCACCATAATGCTTCCATAATGCTTCCCTTTCCCCGGGGAATGCAGAGTTCTGCCATTACGTCTGGAGCCTGGTGTAAACTCCTGGAATTTGCACAACCATGTAAGTCTTTCAGCACAAACTGTGAACTTTGCACTTCCAAAGCTTGATACATTTCTGCATTCCTGCATCTCGCCCTCGTGGGTTTATAGATCTAAGGAGGGTCTACCCTGAACAATGGTCTTCTGAGACACCAGCTGGCGAGGGAGGAATAAAGAAAATGAAAATGGCATAAGATAATTAAAACATAATTAAAATGGCATAAAATAGTTTGCAGACTATAATAAAGTGATATGCATGGGGGTGTCTATAGGTTCCTAACATATATAGAAATCATCAGAGATTATAGTTTCTTGATGTGCCCTGATTCTATCACTTTGCATTGATATTAAGCCCCTCCGCTAAGTACAGTCTATACTTGTTAAGCAATCGTTCTGCAAACATTAATGCTATCATTAAAGGAGAAGGAAAGTCTTCTTGCACTTGGGGGTGCCAAATGTTAGGCACCCCCAAGTGATTGTATTGACTTACCTGAAACGCTGGGCCGGTGCTCCTATCAGCAAAAAACTGCACCGGCCCGGGGTTATACCAGTGAGCACCACGAAGAGATCCTCTTCCATCTTTCCCTTTCTTCACGCAGTTGCGTATGCGCAGTAGAGCGAAAAGCGGAACTTTAACTAAAAAGTCTCCTATTTTGTTCCATCGGGACTATTGTCCAGGGCCCCCGGGCCCCCCCACCCCTACTCCAACGCGCCCCTAGGCGCTGACAGCACCGCTCAGTGCGCATGCGCTGAAGGCACTGCGCAGCATCGGGAAAAAAATTTGTTTGTCGAGAGGGGTCTTCAGGAGAGGTGGGTCTGGGCCAGTCTGACACTGCTCTGTAGTTACAGAGTTATAAAATATGTCTTTGCAGCTAAAATATACTTGGGCAGTGAAACAGTAAGATCCAAAAGAGACCACAAGCACTGAGTGATAACTAGGCTAATGGTTGGTCCCACATTGTGGATATGCTATAAGAATTTAAATACACTCAAGTACATTTAAGTAAAAGTGTTGAACTGGAAAGCCCCAGCTTGTAGGCTGTAATACCCATCATTCTCTGATTGTTTTAAGAGTCTCAGTTAACAGCAGCTGGAGGTCCATAGTTTGACACCTCTCTTTAGTAAAATACTTCCTTAATTACACTTCGTGGGATAGAATTTGACCTTACCGCTAAAACTTCAAAGCATTTAAGAGACCAGAATAAACACATTCCTACCTAAGGTTTATCAAACCATTTACTAGGGTTTATTTAAACATTTTTGCCAGCCTTGGTACAATTAAAAAATCTTTTACATTCCTGGTACAATTTCCTTCCTTCCTTTATTGCAAAAAATTCCTTTGACTGAGGAATCCATATATTTCATTTCATTTTTTTTTGAAGGGAGACGTACAGAATGTTTACATAGTGAGGGGTCTGAATTTATACTGGGTATATAGATCAAGGATATATAAATGTTGTTAAAAAAAAATTTATTTTACACAAATTATGTAAAGTTCAACAATTAACTTGAAGGTTATTATAGAACGAAATTAAAGGACGGCCTCAGCACTCAAGGTATTAATTATTATTATAATTTAATTGTTATTACTATGGTCGATGTCCTTTCTGGTCACATATATCACACTGTAGCTTCTATGATTAAACTATATACCTAATGAGTTCATCTCCCAGCCTGCTCACTTGATTGGCGAGGAAAGAGCCTGGTTGCAGAATTCATAATGACCTGGAGTAAGATCAACCTCTAGAAGTTTTCAGGAGAGGGCAGACTAGCAGAAAGAGTAATGTCTAAACCACAGCATAGTAAGAGAATCTTCTGTAATGTCTGTAATGCTGAATATACACTCCAAAACCAAATGTAGAAGGCAAGGGCAGGAAAGGTGTGAGGTTGGGAGAAGTTGGGAGAAAGAAACAGAAGAATTGAGGGTTTATAAGATGAACAAGGGTGGTGGTGTTAGCAGAACACAGCAGTTAGCAAAGAAAAGAGACTTCAGGTACCCCAAATGGAAGAAGTAGGAAAGCACAAGATGATTCATTGCAGGAGACCTTATAGTCACAATTTTAAAGAAAGAAGAAATAGAAATTAGTTGTCTCTCGGAGGGCAAGGGAATAAAGAAACAGAGTAAGATAGGTGAACAATGTGGAAAGAGATCTGAATGGGATCTGAACTTGACAGCCAATTATTAGAGAAGTTGGCGGCTAGATGTTCCTTAGTCAAGGAAGGGAACTATTAATATTAATCAGATATTTCCAAAAGAGAAGTTGCAAACCTTCTATACTAGAGCTACAGGAAGGAAGAGTTCAAGCACAGGCAGGGCCGGACTGGGAGTAAAAAGCAGCCCGGGCAAAAACATCAAAGCAGCCCACGTGTAAAGTTATGATCATCTTGTACACATCCACTCATTTATTGGGATAAAACTGCAAAGAATTATGTGCATAAAGGGCTGCCTTTCTCACTTAAGTGTAATACATGTAAAATATGTTAAATATTCTGCAGCCTTGTGTCTTTATATGGTACAGAACCCCTTCTAATATCCTTATTATACTGTAGGGTATCTGTTACTATAGGCACCATCTCTCCCTACTATACCTGCTATCCCACAGTCACACTCCCTTCCCAGAGACTATTATCCACTGTTACTATAGACACCATCTCTCCCTACTATACCTGCTATCCCACAGTCACACTCCCTTCCCAGAGACTATTATCCCACTGTTACTATAGACACCATCTCTCCCTACTATACCTGCTATCCCACAGTCACACTCCCTTCCCAGAGACTATTATCCACTGTTACTATAGGCACAATTTCTCCCTGTTATAGAGAAAAATGCAGGCTTCTGTCATGGCCTTTCTCCTCCAGTAACTCTCCCCAAACTCAATGTGGCACATTCCCCCTAGCTGATTTTCACATGCCCAGGGGAACATCATGCCAGTAGCTTGCTATTAATCCCTCACCTAGGTACCTGAAGGCCCCACAAAGCTTGTTCCCATAGTGCTTATTGCTCTCCCTCCATCCTGGCCATTGCTACCAGGGAGGCCAGGATGTGTCCTGGGTGAAGGTGGACAGCCCCTAGTAGGATCTGCGGAATCGGGGGCCTCACTGTGCAGTTGTAAAAAGCCTGAGCTAAGCAGCATCTGTTAGCCTCCCCCCCACACTTAACTAAAACCTTTGCTGTTATTTCACATTTTATTTTTTTCTCTGGCCTAGGACAGTAAAGTTATTTTGTTCCCATAGATTTAACTGACAGATGGCACTGGCATACTAGCAGAACCTTTCTCAATCACATCCAGCTTTGAATTGACTACAGAGAAATCAATATTATCTGTACAGGCACAGAATTGTTCTATTAACTTAATGCAACTGCCATTTTATTTCATTAATAACAAGCAATATAAGGTTAAATAAGCATTGAATTGAAAGAGCTTCTGCGCAATCAATGCTGTTTTCCAGGTGAGGCGCGGCCCACTTAAATAAAATATAGAGCGGCCCCTAGGGCAAATGCCCGAAGAGACAGATTCTCAGTCCGGGCCTGAGCACAGGTAACTGGAGGGGAAGATACAGAGGAAGGTGAAAAAATAGCATTTCACTATTCTGCATTTGAAAGGGTTTTTAATATAATGTGCAGATTTTTCTTTTTTATTATTTCCTCTGGTTGAACTAGCAGCTAGACAGGTTATATAGAGATATAAAAGGTTGAACTTGATGGGCGTGTTTTTTTCCACTTAACTTACTATGTTACAATGGTGGAGGATATGGCAAGCCTTAGGGCACAGACACACACACATATTCGGGGAGATCAGTCGCCCAACGACAAAACTCCTCTTCTTCGGGGCGACTAATCTCCACAAACTACCTCCCGCTGGCTGGAATGTAAATCGCCGCAGGATGGCAATCGGTGCACTTTGTTTTCCGAATCCGCCCGAAGTTGCCTCATGAGGAGACTAAATCTCCCCGAATCTGAGCTTGTGTCTTTGCCCTAAAACCGTATGTGGTTTACGTATAGAAAAAAAGCAGGATTGTCTGGCCAGAGGATCGTATTAAATGAGTGAAGACCACATTTGTAGCCAAGAATGATTGTATTTGTGCATGATTTGCAACAACCAAATTTAAGAACATGGGAATGTCTTTGAACATAGCTAGTTTTTGCTGAACGCCTGGCTGGCGCTATTTAGGCCTTGTGCGGTGGGGCATGACAGGAGCCAGTTTATCAAGGGCAGATGTAAGTATGTTATTGTATATTGAAGTAGCCAAGACCAGACTGGAAGTTGTGATGATGATAAATTATAGCAAGTCGGCAGAGGAGAACAGGAGCATGTCTACGTCTTATGGGCCATGCTGTATTTGCTTGAGGGAGGTGGAGGAGAAAAGGTTTTCATTTGGAAGCATAGAGAATAGTGAAATGATGAAGCTGAAGAAATAATACGCCATTTTGTTAATAGGGATGACAGAATCCCTGAGCATGTAGAAGATGAAGAAGAAGATAAGTATGACACCTGAGTAGAAAGGAAGTGTGAGGTAGGGCCAGGAGGACAATATATTACAGCAATTAATATGAAAGAAAGTTGACTAAACCACCACTGCCTAGTGGAATGTAAGGTATAGGGTAGGGCGGCAGATTATGATGTTGAAAAACCCTAAATCTTTCTAAGGGCAGTAGCTTCTGAGTAGGGATTGGACCTTGGATTCTTTTTCATATTTAGTCCACACCCAAGTATGTCAAGAAGATTTTTTCATCGGAAAGGGCCTGAGAACATGATTATAATACCGTCTGACCTTGTGCCTGTTATCATATCACCACCATGGTCACCACAGGAGTATGAAATGAGCCACCTGAAATGGCCTTGAGATGGGCAACCTATGGTGGAATCTTTAGCTCGACAAGACTTTGGAAGCAGAGAAGACTTCTCAAAATGAAATAAATGAAATTTCCAGTGGGAAAGTGTTTGGAGGCAGAGAGGGGTTACCTAAGGTTCCCTGTGTTTAACATTGGTGTTTGCCTGGGAAGTGAGAGAAAGAACTTTTCCCAACACACAAACTGCACAAATGTGACAGAAGTAGCACAGAAGCGACACAACACACAGGCTTCTTGTTGCTCACAGGGAACTTTCATGTGTCAGTAAAAGCATCCATGGGCAGAATCTAACCTCTGCTGCACTTCACGTATCCTAATATGTTTCACACATGCATGAGAGATTGTATGGGAGTGACCTAGTCTCC